>NC_142930.1:157706788-157739288 GCF_046866305.1 Octopus bimaculoides | reverse complement strand
CACACAAACACACACACACACATATATATATACATATATACGACAGGCTTCGTTCAGTTTCCGTCTACCAAATTCACTCACAAAGTTTTGGTCGGCCCGAGGCTATAGTAGAAGACAAATTTGGGGTAAGGGATTAAGTCGATTACATCGACCCCAGTGCGTAACTGGTACTTATTTAATTGACACCTCAAAAGGATGAAAGGTAAAGTCGATCTCGGCGGAATTTGAACTCAGAACGTAGCGGCAGACGAAATACCGCTAAGCATTTCGCCCGGCGTGCTAACGTTTCTGCCAGCTCACCGTCTTCCCTTTACAGGTAATAATAACCAAACAAAAAATTGTCACTGGAACGATGCCTTTCAGTATTATTTATGATTTTGCAAACAGACTATTTTTCTATGTCTTCTCTGCATCCAGTTCGTTTTATTATAGACGCTATTGTTGTTATTAATGTGTAGATCTAGATTGGCCCCGATCCAGCATACTTATGTTCAAGGCCTTTTGAGTTTTGATCACACAGTGATTTCTTCAGGCAGTGTGCATTGAGGCCCACACTTTCAAATGTATTCCGATCTTTATTTCAGGAAGACATATGTTACAGTGTGGTTTGAGAGGGATTTGTCTGCTATTTCTTGCAGGTCACCAGATAACAGAAAATATCATTAGTTAGTAATTATAAAGGTATGAAAAGTTGCGGAGAATAAGTTGTCGTCCTCGTGAAAATTAAGACTGATTTGACTGATTCAAAAATTTCATGTTTTGAATGCAGCGATTCTAACAGAGGTCTGGTTCACAGACCTCTATCACTTCACGAGACGTCATCTTGTATTGAAGCACACTAACACATACACACACGCGCGCACACACACAAACATACACAGATACATGCAAACATATATGCATTATACATACATACACACTCACACATACATATATATGTATATTCGTGTGTGTGTGTGTGTGTGTATGCATATATATAATTTGTCTCCATAGTTGCACTATGTCTGAAAATAAAGATCCCACTGTCCTTTCGCAATCATATAATATAATGCATAAATTACTGAATCCCTATTTTCCTCTTTTTGTAGTGTCCCTAACAAATCCGGCCTAGTGTTGGGCTTCCTTACTCCAATTCAGAGGCAATATTCAATAAATTAAGAGTTTTGTGTCAAAGGTATTTAGTACATTATATTTCAACTGAATAAAATAAATTCTTGCTATTAACCTATTTCAGACATCTCCCGGACTTAAAAAAAAAAATTATGTTATATCATTCTAGGCAAAAATATGCTATTTTTATTTTATGTAAACATTTATCTTACTGATTTACGCGTCGGCTTGACTGTAAAATGCTGATGAAGTCAAAATGTCTGAAACTGTACCTAGCTGTACCCTGCTTTAAAAAAACAGACTGGGCAGCCTTTTTCCTAAGCATATAAATAAAACTTAAACATACTTCATTCGTGTAATTGTATTCCCTCTAATTTCAGTCTTAAAAGTTGCCACTAGATTTATGTTTCCCGCCTGCATCTAAAAGGGTAATTTTGATTAAGAATTCTTTGATCTCCTCTCCCCGCAGAAGCCATTCTTAGTAAGATTTAGAAAAGATTCAACAACTCCGATGTTGAAAGTTACCGACGATGTCGCTGGAGAGCACATGGAATCATATGATGTTAATTATTGGAATATGAATATCTTTATACACACAGCTGTTATCACTCTTAAAGAACACCTATGAGAAGTCTGGATATATACATGGTAATGAAACTACTAAACGGAAGTGACCTAAATAGAAAACAAAACTTGAAGAAAATATCAACAACCTGCGTGGTTATATTGGCTGGTTGACTGCGATAATAAAATGTAAGAGGAATGATGAGTTTACACTTCATCAGTTACATCTTATGAATAAATTAACAAAACTCCATGGTGACTCTTCACGCTAAGCTCTTGAGGGAAGTTTAATTACTTTAAAACACGAGACGAAATCTTCGCTACTGCGGGAGAAATTTTGAGCGAGCCTGTATTAATCACAAGTTTGCTTCTAACCCACAGACATTATACAGAGAAAGTAGAAAGGAAGATATTACCGCTAAGAAAGTCCTCTCTCGAGAAAAATTTTAATAATTCTGGCTGACAATCTGGAACGAGAAAAGGGATTTCAACCTTAATGCATCGTTACTAAATTCAGTAAAGAGAGAATACTGTTCCAACATAAACAGTAAAATATATGAAGTTAACCCAGGAACTTTCACTATAGTTGTAGGCAGACTGCTTATTGGAAAGGCATCTGGAAGATCTAATATTGGTGCAAAAAGCTGACATTTTACCGAAAGCCACTAATACGTATATTCAAAAGAACTTTGAAATGTTAGACTGACATACCAAATTGGCTTGTTATTGCACGGACGGATTATATAGCGAAGACTGAAACCACTGAGTTGGCGGAAAACTATCGGCCCATTGCTTGCCTAAACATTATGTACGAACTGTACAGAAGCTGTCTCAACCAAGTCTTCCAGTATCATTGCGAGTCCAGCGACATATTGACTGATGAGCAGGCAGGAAGAAAAAAGAAACTGTAAGATGCTGATGAAGTCAAACAATCTGAAACTGTATCTAGATGTACCCTGCTTTAAAATAGATTAGGCAGCCTTTTTCCAAAGCATATAAATAAAAGTTAAACATACTTCATTCGTGTGATCGTCTTCCCTCTAATTTCACAGTCTTAAAAGTTGCCACTAGATTTATGCTTCCTTCCTGCAGCTGTCTGAAGTGCAAAAATCATTGTAGAAACCTTGTAAGAGTATGGCTTGATTATAGGAAAGCATTCGACTCTACTCCCCCCTCTTGGTTGCTGAAGTCTCTACCCTTGATGAATTTTCTCCTACCTTAATTGCTGCCATTGAGAGGCTCACAGAGACATGGACAAAAATTCTTAGAATTCGAACTGAGAGCGGAACGATCGTCTCCAATTTTATAAATATTTCAAAGGGAATATTTGAAGGAGATATTCTTTGTGTAATTCGTTTCATTTTGGCGTTAAATCCATTATCATTCCTGCCACAAAAATCAAATGGCCACATTCTAGGACCTGCAACTGCTAGAGATATTACAACAGGTATATAGTTCATTTTTTGTATTATAGTGCATTGTTGTACCATTCAAAACTTTTTATTCTTTACAAATAATACACAATGCTTCAAGCGAACTACAATACTCTCCTATACATACATACGTTCATAGTACATACATATATACACACATAGACCTGTATTTTAGATACAGTACTCAAATTAATGTAACTTGAAGGAAACATGAGTGATCTTGTAAGTGCCTTCATGTGTGTAACCATACATGTGTATGTATGTGTGAGAGAGAGGGGGAGAAAGTGAGGGAAAGAAAGAGGGAGAGAGAAAGAGATGGAAAGAAAGAGAGAGAGAGTGTGTGCGCGTATATTACCGCTTTTGTCTGTGCATGCATGTGGAAAACAAATATATACACATTCACATATACATAAACTTATAGACTTGCTGAAGCAGGCCTACTTTTGTATATACATTAATGTGTATATATTTATACATTATTGTACATGTATTTATATGCGTGTATGCACCTCCACCCCAGCATGACCGCAGTCTAATGACTGAAGCAAGTAGTAGATAGAAGATATATATATATATATATATATATATATATATATATATATATATATATATATATATATGCGTGTGTGTGTGTATATATATATATATATATATATATATATATATATATATATATATATATATATATATGTGTGTATATATATATATATATATATATATATATAGGAAAAATAGAAGTTGAAAATGCACTGAGAAGAGTTAAAATATTTTTTATTAACATATTTAAAGCTTTAACCGGTTTCACAGTTTACACTGATCTTCAGAAAGTTGAAATAGAAAGACATGGTTTATGTCGCAACTGTCATGCTTCTGACTAGTGTTTGAATCTTGCCCTATTTTTATTGAGAGTTCATGGCTCAAATTAGTATCTGTTTTGAATAGGATTCGATTGGCTGAGGATAGTTACATGTCTGGTCCTAGAAATGTTTGTAGTTTCCTCGCTACGTCTGTGTGTTAGCATCAAGTGACAATGTTTGGCGTCATAAGTTAAAGCTGATACGGTTGACTGAACATGTCCAAACAATCAATGCTCTGAATGCTTTCTGTCAAGTGTTTGTAGAGAATGAACACATGATTAGTTTTATAACCTTTTGTAAGCTTCCCGCTACGTCCGTGCATTAGTCTCACGTGACAGTATATTTTGCGCCTAAAAAGATGGCCGACATGGCTGAGTGAACGTGTTTAGTTATAATCAAAGCACTCAACATTTAATCTGTCTGGTGGGAAAGTGGACAGGAGTCTTTTGTATGTAGTCCAGTCGCTAAAGTTTAGGTTTTTAGCTGTGTAGCTTCCTTATGGCAAATGGCAGAATGCGTTTTGTGTGTAAATAGTTTGTGTATGTACTCTATTAAAGTTTGTTAAGTCTTGATTCGTACTTTTGTACGAAAGTATTTTCTGTTTATCCTTGTTTCATCTGTGGTATTAGCTGAGCATTAGTAGAGTGGGAAAACTGGGAATTTGGGGGACTTATTTTTTTGCACATATGTCTATGTGTCCACTCAGTGGAATCTGTCTAGTATTGGGGTCTCGTTTTTGTTGTTGGTGAATGCTCAGTCTATTTCTTAGAGTAAACTTTGTTTGGACCTATGTAATCTTCATTACATCCTTGATATTTGATAGCGTATATAAAATTCCTTAAAGAACATTTAAAGGATCTTTTACGGTAAAAATCTGTCCTAATTTGAATTTGCATGTTGTGTCTTCAGTGAGGTTGATGCAGGTCTCACATTTGGAGCAGCCACACACTTTGTCTGTTGGTGTAGGAATTGTGGAAGGTAATTTAGCATCTGTGAGGAATTTTTGAGGGACTTCGTCTTTTACTTTTGATTATTTTGTGTATTTCGAATGCTTGTTTCATTCTTGGATCTTGTTTTAGTAGTGGGACGTTCCTGTTGATAATATTGTAAACCTCTGTGTTTCTTGGGTTGTGTGTTGTAATAAAGAGTAGAATATTGGATGCATCTGGAGCGCTTTTCGTTTTTCGTAGTTCATCGATATTTATTGTTTTTGCACGTTCTATTGTGTTGTCTGTTAACATTGATGGATATTGTCTTTTAAGTAGTACTTGTTTTAGTTCCTGATGTCTTTTATAGCGAGTTTCAAGGTTTGAGACAATTGTGCAGATTCTTCTTGCTAGATTGAAAGGATATTATTCTTCGCGTGTTTGGGATGGTATGAAGAGAACGGTAAGTATTGTTTGGAAATCTGTTTGCTTGTAATGAATATCTGCTTCAGTGCTTTTATCTCTTTTGATGGTGAGTATATCCAGAAATGGTAGCTGAATTTTAGTGTATTCCATGGTAAAGTTGATATTATTGTTTATACTGTTGATTAGATTTTAAAAATCTATAAGTTGTTCAAATGTGTGCGTCCATAGGATTAGGCAGTCATCTAGGTAACGTTTCCAGTTTTCTAGTAGATATTTGTGGAGGTTCAAGCCATATATTAATCATATATCAATTTAGATTGTTCATATATCTGGACCTCCATGTAGCCATGACTAGATTGTCATAAGTCGGAGGCGTATATATATATATACTTTCCTGAGCGTCCAATAACACTGCTTATTCCACGTCCTCGCGTTGTTGTTTTTTCTTGCTTGTTCATGTTTGAATTGAGTATATATATATATATATATATATATATATATATATATATATATATATATATATATATATACATGCATGTCTGTGCGTATGCTTGCATAGAAATGTACATAGATGTTCTCTACTTTCACACTCATGTATAGAAATACATTCACACATCTCATCCTCATACGTATATGTATCTATATGCATATACAGACATAGAGATTCACAATGCATACTTAGAAACATGCAGGCTTACAAGCGCACATACAGGCACACACTCACACGCAGACACGTAGGCGTACGTATAAAGATTGGTGTAATCGTCTGCTTGCGAGTGCTTGTATTTACGCTTATTATTTATCCGTAGGTTTTTTTTCTCTATATTTATTAAAACGAGAGAATATGTGTGAGAAAGAACTTGGCTGCTTTCCAACTAGACATCTTTGGCGTCCCCTTTGAACACTTAGGGCTGAATAGTTTTCTTTGACCTATCTTGGAAATCATTGCAGAACGTCTGCTAAATATTGCATTCCAAGATGTTCTTGTGTTCTGTTGCTCTAGGCTACTGTGAACGACGGGACTCAATTTGAATCATATCCAAGCAACAAGCGAGACACAACAAATTATATATATATATATATATATATACATACACTATCATATATGAGAATGTATATACGTATTTATGTTTATATATATATATATATTTATATGTATAGGTATATTACATACAATGTTTTGAATTTCATATATGTTATATATAGATATACATACACACACATGACTACATATAAACGCACACACATACACATATATATCACTGTATTTACATATCTATTTTCATTAATATATACATGTATATATATATATATATATATATATATATATATATATATATATATATATATATATATATATATGGATATATACATTTCTTATACATTCCTATGCCTTTGGAGAGATTTATTATGAATATAAGTTACATTCTGCTCTGCAACAATGCAAGTTACCACTATAGTTTTAGGCACACTTTTTTGTTTAAGAAAATAATATTTACTTGACATGGACACAAGACATCAAATATGGTGCTAGTTTTGTGGGTTATAGTTGATTAAACTAGCCTCGGTAGGCTTTGCTAGCTACTGCTATTACGCTGAACACGGGGCCATAGGTGATGTTATATTCTGGAGACTTCCGCACCTTATTAGAGGACGAAGACTGTTCAACAATATTAATGTTATTACATGCAGAGGTGTACAACCCAAAATTGAAGAACTTACCAAAGCTAATCGGGAAATAGAGATCCATGGAGTTACGTGGAATTGGTAGTAGACGCTCGAATAAGAGGAAGAGGAAGAAGAAGAGGAAGACGATGACGACGACGACGAAGAAGAAGAAGAAGAAGAAGAAGAAGAAGAAGAAGAAGAAGAAGAAGAAGAAGAAGAAGAAGCGGTGGTACTTAATTTTAACGATTTTGGAAGAATTAATGTGAAAGATTTATTTCAGTAGGATTAGAATGCAGATCTTAAAACGACATACTGCATACAATAAGGTATTTTGTTCGCCTCTCTAACAATTCAGCTTATCAACTGCACTCCTGCTGCTGCTGCTGCTACTACTGCTAATGCTACTGCTACTGCTACTGCTACTGCTACTACTACTACTATAATTTCGTTTATTTATTGAGAAGGCTCATTCGTACATACATTAAACTCAATTATAAAAGTATTACAAAAATGTATAGGTTTACAAGCAAAATTATATTTGAGAAACGCGTGGAGCGGAACATTCGTCTTACAGTAATTAAGATATGCTTAACATTTAAAAATTGCACACAATAGTTACACAAAATTGTCATTAGGTAAATTGGTAAAGTACAGTTATAATAATAATAAAAGAATATAATTTAATGAAAATAGAATAACTTTAATCTCCTCTACCATCCATTTCTGAACGTAGTTGCTGGTTCCAAAAGTAATTGCGAGCAGTTTTAAATCAGAATGGCCAAGGAAATGCCAGTATTCTGTAAAGATTTATATAAAATACTTTGTATCATTGTTCGTAGATTTTTATTAAAATCTTGCCTTCTGCATGCCCTTATTTTCGGAACATATCTCCGCACCAAATTGCGTTGAATTTGTTCAGAAATGGCCGTCTAGATATTATCTTTTCCTCCAGTTTTTTTTGTTTGTTATGCATAGTTCTGTGAACTTTGAATGCGCATTGTCCTGTAGCACACTGAGCACAATGTTTGTTTGATATATTATGTATGCTGTGTTGAGTTTGAGTCAGGGTTAAGCAAGCTACTATAAGAATTTTTATATTCGCCACAGATTCTAGGCCTGATGTTATCTCGCGCAACCTCACATATAAAGAAACTGCCAAAATAAAGACTTGGCGTCCTCTTCAAGGTCAGAAAATATGCTAATATGACTACTTCAGATGAGACACATATTTGATTACTACTCACTTCTCACAACTGGGACGGTGCTGTCTTACATTCATAAATAAAGAAAACAGTCGAAAACAATCCCATTCAGTTAGCTAGCGGGGTCACTCTCATCAAAAAATATATAACAACTGACTGCCAGACGTGATGATTCTTTTACTGAGGATCTTGTTGCTCGTCTAGCTTGATGCATACCTCTTCCAGCCAAGCCCCTACGATACCTTTATTGTGTCCCTTAATTGTTCAATCTAATACTTTACATAACAATTTTTTTTCTTTAGATATGTAACCCTCTAGAATTCTCTCCCTTTCTATTTTTTTTACCTGCACATGTCGGCAGCCTACAGAAATTCAAACTGAACATTAACAGATCGATCTTACTATTCTGTCACTACCAAAAATGTTTGCTGGTGATGCTCATTCACTTAGCAAAAACAAAACAAGAACAATAAAAAAAATAATGGTTTCAAATTCTGGAACAGGACCAGCAGGTTTTCAGGGGAGCTGTTGATTACATACATTAACCCCAGTATTTGACTGGTACTTATTTTATTGACCCTGAAAAGATGAAAGGCAAAGCTGACTTCGGCGGAATTTCACCTCAAAACATAAAGACGGACGAAATGCCGTTAAGCATTTGCTCCGGCGTGCTAACAACTCTGCCAGTTTGCCGCCTTAGTAAAACTAATAATGATTACATACATCAGCTCAACCCCGCATATTCATACGCTTATTTTCCCGTTGAAATGGCGCGTGACGTAATTGCTTATAATTATAAGGTAAAGGGCTATGATTCCGGGCCCTAGACGTGCGTTATATCCTGGAATAAAATACTCTATCTCAATTCTCTTCTTTCCATCTAGATGGCAAAAAGTTTTAAGACTAACGTAGCACCCACTCAGCGTTAAATTCACGTGGCAGCTTTACGATCAAACCCTCTTATGCATGAAAAGAGATACACTCGGCAGTGGACTGCTACATTGTATGTTCATTCCTTACCTTTATATTCTGGAACCTTGAAAAGAAAAAATAGACAAAATTTCTTCAAAAACATTGGAACTTAAAGAGTAAATTGAAACTAAGTACTATCCGATATTCTGCCATTCCTTCCACTCAACCGTGCAGTGACAATATAATCAATTCCCTGAATACGTTAAATAAACCACAAACCTGCATGAATTAATCATTTCCATTTTCATATTATATATCGATATAGGTTTTATAGAATCTAGATTACAATTGTTAGAATTTCCAGTAAGCTGACAACGGTGTGCATAGTGTCCCATTCAGTTTGGTTGAGTGGTAATTGTCACTCTGAATTATTTTCAACTTAGTTTACTGAAAATACAGATCCAAAGTGTTGTAATAAATTTAATCGGAAATCTGTTTGCGCTATGCCTTCTGCATCTAAACATTTATTTAATCCTTATTCAGCAAATAAGTGCTCTTTGCGATGACAATACAGACGCCAAATTTATATTTCGTTCTAATATCAGCTTTGACATAAAGTCGGCATAGAGTTGTTGCAAAATAATTGGTTCTTACAGCTTTCATATCCAATTAATAGTAGACAATTTACTGATGAGTTTAGTTCTGTAATTGGTTTATTACTTCTTGTTCAGACTGAACTTTTGATTTCCCTGTTGGCATTTTCGTAAAAGGACATTATTTTTGCTTTAGAATTTTGTCTATATGAGAAATAATTAAATTAATGATGCTTAAGAACTTGTAGCTGTGTCAAAATGTTTTTAGTTCATGCATAATCTAAGCATACATTGCAACCTATAGATACAAACACAAAATGTGCAGTTAGTATATATTAAAATTCACATCAGTGAAAGCTAAAGACTTTAGAATGTTATACTATATTTTGGCACGAAGGGTTCTTCATCGCGTCTATATCGACTTGAAGAATTATTGGATCTATAACACAGACATGCCACAATCTTAAGTAAGATCTTGGTTATCAAATTACATGCAACTGATATTTTTGGTTTTTAATAATTACATTTGCTATTTCCGCTTTCTCTTCAGTATAGTGGAGAGATAAAATTTGAATCTACCTTAGGTGCTAACATGAAGCCTATCAACCAGACAACTAGGTTGCAGTAATGTTTCTTAAAGTAGGTTGAAGACTATTAAAAGGATGAGGTAACACGTGAAAGCGATATAGGAACACTTGTATGTAAAATGGCATTTCCTGTCTATTTAAGAAATATTGTTAAATCTAGAACATTAGTAATGATGCGAATTTACAGCCGTTACCTAAATCGGCTTCAACTGAGTTTAGAGAGAATACATTAACAACGCGGTTAATGTTTTTAAAATATGAATTACCTTGTTTACTTGCCAAGAACAGATATCTGATATGGTATTCGAGCACATTTAATGATAGACTAAAATATAAAAAAATAATAAATAATAAATAAAAAAACACACACACAACTTTTTCTTTGTTATACTTTGCTTAACTTTTCAGTGTATTTATTTACAGATTTATGGTTTGGCAGGAAACGAGAAACCATTTTATTTTGCTTTATAATGTTTTCCATTGGCTCTGTAAAATTAGGCCTTTGGTGCTTAAAGCTACTAATGTATATATATATATATATATATATATATATTGATTTTGTTTGTTTATACGAATTTTAGAAAATATTACAGTTTAGGTTACCGTTTAGAAGAATGCTACATCCAAATTTAATTTACTTTTGTTTATATTTTTTTCCCTTTTACAAAGCAGATAAATCTGATTGAATGTTATGTTTTAAATAAATACAATAACCACATCTATATGGTTTTCTATTTAATCTACTATTACTATTGTTTGCTTTTTATTTTCAGTAATTTGCCTCCTCGGTATAATATTATTGGTTAATTCAGATATTTTGAAATGTTAATTACAGTTCAAATTAACGTATAGGATATTGCACTTTAGAATAATTAATTCTAAATATATAATTTTTCCAGTTTAATACCTATTGTGATCAACTCTACTTTTGTTTGATATAAGCTAATTGATGTTATTGTTGTTCTTGTCTAACCTCAGGTTAATTCTAATCCCGCAAACATATGATCAAAGGCGTTCCAAGTATGACCGTCTAGTCTTATGTTCAGATATCACTATATCTGAACATAAGACTGCAGTATCCTATGTACCCTTTATATATGTGTAAGTCAGCAGATTTTTGTTTAAAGAAAATTTACCTCCTATTTCTAGCAGATCTATCGACTGCATAGAGGCTCTCTCATTTGCTCGTTTTGTCGAAACTATTGAGAGCTAAGCGTTTGTTGACTCAAACTATTAATATTAGGAAACGAGTGTTGACGGAATTCTCCATTCTTTTAATTCAAACAAATTGTTTCTATAGATTTCAGAAAGAAATGTTTTATTCAGTAATATCAATGAATGGTATGCAGCAGCTCAATTATAATTAATGTAATTATCTGAAACTTAGTTAACATTAATAAATAGAACGATCTATTACTATCATATTTCTCTGTTTCCCCTGTATGAATATGAAAATACATTTTGATGACTGAAAGTTTATTTTTTGATTGTTTGATGAAAATATGAACAATATAAAATAAAGAAATTAGCGAACCTATTTTGTCTCTTCTCACACCAGGTTGATAAATACGTACTAATTATGTATTAGCGTATTACTCTGTCGATTATATCTCTTATTTACAAATACATGGCCTTATGTTACTATAGGTATCTTAAATATTTGCATTGAGATTGAACATAATAAATATCTAGCGCTTAGAATCAGTTAGCAGTAGATAGTTGCTACCTTACTGTGGTCTTATATATTAGTTAAAAACATTATAGGGAGTTGTCATTTTTCTTTATTTAAAAGTCAGATGTGGTGAGAGTCTAAGAGACAGAAATAAGTCCTTAGAGATCCATGACTGTGTAAGTAGTCCCTTTCAGTAAGATATACATATCACAAAATGCCAACAACAATAACTGCAATAACTATAAATATGTGTGGCCCTGTTCCTAAAACAAAAAGCCAAGAAAAATTCAGCAGAATCAATTATGCATTAGTTATATCTATACTCTTTTACTCTTTTACTTGTTTCAGTCATTTGACTGCGGCCATGCTAGGACACCGCCTTTAGTCGAGCAAATCGACCCCAGGACTTATTTTTTGTAAGCCTAGTACTTATTCTATCGCCTCTTTTGTCGAACCACTAAGTTACGGGGACGTAAATATACCACCATCGGTTGTCAAGCGATGTTGGGGGGACAAACACAGACACACAAACACACACATACACAAACACACATACTCACACACACACACACACACACACACACACACACACACATATATATATATATATATATATATATATATATATATATATACGACGGGCTTCTTTCAGTTTCCGTCTACCAAATCCACTCACAAGGCTTTGGTCGGCCAGAGGCTATAGTAGAAGACACTTGCCCAAGGTGCCACGCAGTGGGACTGAACCCGGAACCATGTGGTTGGTAAGCAAGCTACATACCACACAGCCACTCCTACGCCCATGTTAATGTTAATATTTAACAACTGTTTTAAATTTGCTCTGGGATTTATTTAAACCAGTTATAGTCCCTTCACCAGTGCCGAAGTGTAACCCAGCTATTCTCTACCTTTCTGGGCTTCTGCTTCCCCATCTCAAACTGCGGGTTTTAAATTTCTGGCATTGATCTCTCCAGTAAAACACGAACAGACAGTTACAAAATAACTTGTTATTGGACATCTACATGGTTGATCATTCTGACATACTGGAAAAAGCTTTAGAATCAAAGCCCTGAAATTAATTTCTATAGGAACTAATGGCATTCTTCAGCTTGGGGCTCTTCTACAAGTTTTATGATATCGGGTTCCAAATTGGAGTGTGATAGTCATTACTCCTTTTTGCAATATCAGTTTTGGTGCTGGATCTTTCAAATGTAATTGTTTTACTGACGCTTCTTTGAAAGAAACATTGTGAAAATGACAATAAAATTCATTTGAGTTGTCTTTTAAATTGATGGAAATATATCTGGAACTAAAATTGTTTTGAAATTGACTGAACTTATGGCGTGCAATTAAATCTCTCTGAAGATCAATGAAACTTCCTTGGAATTTTGCCCAAATTGGGTGAGTAGCACTTTATATGAAATCGAAATCCGATCCAGAATACCGAGGCTTAATCAACCATTATATATTTCATGCATATATTTGTGCATCCACTTGAGACATTTCACATAAATGGTAAGGCCATCATCTATAAGTGCATCTGCCGTTATCTTCAGATCCAAAAATTGCAAAATTCCTAGCGTTCTTTTTTAATGAAAGAAATAATCACTTCCTTACGAGGCTGCTATTTTTGCTATGTAAAATCTTGCTTAAAAAATAATTTTCTGAAAGTTGCCTGCAAATAAAAAAAATATGTCTGTTTTAACACCAACGCATCTTTCTTCTTTCTCTTTATCATAAACAAAGGACGTTGTGCAGTTCCAGAGAATAACAAAAAATTAAAACAGTTTCTGTTGGAAAACCACCTGACCTCAGTAAGCTGCAATAATGTTTGAATGTCTTCCGCATATTCTTCACACATTTGCCATAAAAGACAATTCTGAAGGGTTTGGGACTGGAAGTTTTCAAACTTTATGATAATTCAAAGCAAGAGACTGAGTCATCCTTCTAAATTTAGCTACTCGATACTACATGTGATTTACATGGTGTATGGTAAAAGAGGGAAGATCTAACTTTTTGGACAGATGATGAATTATTAGTATCGCTCAAGCATCGCCATAATTATTTGCTGTAGCAATTATATTCTCTATTGAAACATTTCTCTCGTTTAAGTAACATTTGATTTCTCCAAAATCCTTTACTATTAATCATCCTGGTACACAATATCTCTCCTGTCAGTTCGTGAACCTCACATCAGCCACGAGAAAAAGCGTCACTCGCTTTCTTGTGAAATAGTTTCATCTAAATGTAAATGGAGTTTCTTGGATTGAAGTAAGTTGACCAATCCCTCTTCATTGTTCCTTTTTATTTTCATGATATCATTATGGGTACCGAAAGCAGAATAAGCGACACGTTAACTTTATAAACTTTCCCAGCTTTAGTAATTAGTTTACTAATTTTGTAAGAAGTAATGAGTAAGAGTGGAGGCGCGATGGCCCAGTGGTTGGGACAGCGGCTCGCGGTCGGTGGATCGTGGTTTCGATTCCCAGACCCGGCGTTGTGTGTGTTTATTGAGTGAAAACACCTAAAAGCTCTACGAGGCTCTGGCAGGGAGTGGTGGCGACCCCTGTTGTACACTTTCGCCCCAACTTTCACTCTTTCTTCCTGTTTCTTGAGTAACGCTGGGATGGACTGGCGTCCCGTCCTGCTGGGGGGGGGGGGAAACATGCGCCACAGAAACTGGGAAACCGGGCCCACGAGCCTGGCTAGGCTTTAAAAGGGCGCATAAAATAAAATTGAGTAAGAAGCCATCTCAGTTTTGGCCTTCTTACGAAGTTACCTCTGAATGCGAGTTATTTGAATCCTTTTATGATTATTTTATTTTCATTACAAAATGCAGAATACATATATACATACATATATATATATATATATATATATATATATATATATATATATATATATGTGTGTGTGTGTGTGTGTGTGTGTGTGTTTAACTATGTATGTATATATCAAACATATTTGAAGAGATGGTGCTCGCGAGAATGCAACGAGCGCGTGTGATAAATAAACTAAGCGTACAGTAAACAGACTGCCTACGATCGTGTTCAAAAACCTAGTTAATAATAAGTTGAGGAATCTCTATCCTCTCTTTAATTAAGGACATTTTTCGTATTGCTATCGGGCAAAATCTTTCTCCGAGAATTTCTTAACATAACATTCTTGACTTCTTTCAATGCTGTTGTAACAATAAAAATAACTCCTTTAATAACCGACTAGCAAAATTAAATTGCAGTATTAGAATTCACTAATTTCTCACGAATATGACCCTCTAGAGCAATTTCTGGTGTTTAATCAACCCTCTGATGCATGGGTTTTATCGATGGTGTTACACTGGAAGGTAGATACGTGGCAGAAATATTTCCACAAAGCATTTGTGATGCTGGTGGATGGACACTACAATTGTAAATATAGCTCTCCCACTAATACTATAGGCTTCTTGTATTTTTCAATAAAACGCTTCATATTGTTAGCATTAATCTGCAGTAGCTGTAATACTGTATTCATAATTACGCAAGATAAACACTCGTACAAATCACTGTTTCATTCACATTATAAATTTGTAAATGAGTTAAATCATATATTCTACCCAGGTCATCAAATATGAAATTGTATTTTCCCAAGCTTCAATGTCTGTTGAGTTTTTACGCCAGATAAATTATGTTTACGACTGTCATGTCTTTAAACCACCCAGCCGAAAATATTACAAACCTTCGTGATTATCATATTTCGTGAAACTCCTTGGCCTTTTTGAATGACCATTGGCCCTGGAATCGACATACGCTCGGATCGCTTGGCACTAAACTACTTAAATAACACTGTGCATAATTCTGTCAATTTTGATTTTAGTAATGTTTGTTGCACATGGTTACATTTACTTGTCTCTGAATCAGCCATAAATTGCATTAACCGGTCCTTACGTTTCTTAATGTCATAAGTCGTTGAAGAATTTATGTTATATACACGCATGAACGCATGAAGCCGGCCGATTTTTATCTTATTTCAAACGCTGAGTTATTATAATTTTCTGGTGCAGTGATAGAGTGGCATGCTTTCTTGTCATGTCTTTTCCAACTTGATCAGCTTTGAGCGATTTTCAGTAATGGATAGACAATATACGAGTAGATAAACGTGGACATGCGTATATTTGTGCGTGTTCATATATGGTTTCAAGTTCAGTCCCATCGCGCGGCACCTTAGAGCAAGTGTCTTCTACTACAGCTCCGAGCCAACCAATATCTTCTGAGTGAATTTGGTCGACGGAAACTGTGTCTAAGTCCGCCATCTTTCTTTCTATCTATCTATCTATCTATCTATCTATCTATCTATCTATCTATCTATCTATCTGTCTGTCTGCCTGTCTGTCTGTCTGTCTGTATATATATATATATATATATATATATATATATATATATATATATATATATATATATATGTATATATATATATATATGTATATATGTATATATATATTTATATATGTATATATATATATATATATATATATATATATATATATATATATATATATATATATATGTATATATATATATATATATGTATATATATATATGTATATATATATATATATATATATATATATATATATATATATATATATATATATATATATATATATACACTCAATATGTATATCCACACCCTCGTATAAACACTTATATAAGTGCAGAAGGCAGTGAACTGGTAGAACCGTTAGCGTGCCGCCCAAAATGCTTACCGACATTTCTTCTCACTTTATGTTTAGGGTTCAAATTGCGCCGAGGTTGACCTTAACTTTCATCTTTTTGGAGTCGATAAAATAAATACCAGTTGAACAGCGGCTTCGATATAATCACCTTGACACCATCTTAAAACCGCTGGCTTCGTGCCAAATTTTGAAACCATCAAACGACTGTATTTTGCATGTTGTTTGATGGTGTGCTTAAAAATGCATCTGTGAATGTGATCTTGTGTTTGACTGACATAAGGGAAAATGAACGCCAGAGTTTATTTTCCTATTAGTATGAAATATTTTTCAGTTATACACTACTTGTTTTGCTAACGATGGAATTCTTCCGAGGTGAGTGTGAACATATTCTTATTTTTGTATACAGCCTCTTTATTCATAATAAGACATTTTTCTCTGTTTTCGATTAAAAGAGGAAGCTGAAACTAATAGCATAATGTAATTGGCTGTGAAATGGTATTTGACGTCAATGCTAATTACAATTATTAGTCTGGAATCCTTCAAGTGGCATGAATTATAACACTGTACTTTGTTTGCATTCGCACGGAATCCAAAAGGAAGAGAAAAAAAAAGATAAAAATCATGTAACATTGAATAACAATGAGATGTTATTTCCTGTTTTATTCATAAGTTACGAAATATATTTTGCCAGATCCCTATTTGTAATTATGTTAACTGTATGTGTTGTAGAATGTAGTGTTGCACTTTGAACAAGTCAGTATTGGATTATTATAAGGTTGTTTTTGGCACTCCGTCGCTTACGACGACGAGAGTTCCAGTTGATCCGATCAACAGAACAGCCTGCTCGTGAAATTAAGGTGCAAGTGGCTGAGTACTGCACAGACACGTGTACGCTTAACATAGTTCTCGGGGATATTCAGCGTGACACAGTGTGACAAGGCTGGCCCTTTGAAATACAGGTACAACAGAAACAGGAAGAAGGAGCGAGAGAAATTTGTGGTGAAAGAGTACAGCAAGGTTCGCCACCATCCCCTGCCGGAGCCTCGTGGAGCTTTAGGTATTTTCGCTCAATAAACACTCACAACGCCCGGTCTGGGAATCGAAACCGCGATCCTATGACCGCGAATCCGCTGCCCTAACCACTAGGCCATTGCGCCTCCACTGTTATAAGGAAAATAGCCTTCAAGTCAATATATGAGAGCGGAGATATGTGATTTGGCGATATTCGTGCCTTACGTTGAGAACATGACTTATCTAAGTTAAAACAAACAAAATTATGCATGTATATATGTATGCATGTGTGAAGGTTCGTGGCTTACTGATTAGGATATTCGGCTCACAACCCAAAGATCATGAGTTCGATTCCCGGCAGCGCGTTGTCTCCTTCAACAAGACACTTTATTTCACGTTGCCCCAGTCCAAATCAGCTGGTAGAAATGAGTAGTATCTGTATTTCAAAGGACCAGCCTTGTCACATTCTGTGTCACGTTGAATCTTGCTGAGAACTACGTTTAGTGTGCCTGTGTAGTGCTTGGCCATTTGCACGTTAATTTCACAAGCAGGCTGTTCCATTAATCGTGCCGACTGGATCCCTCGTCGACATAACAGACGGAGTGCCATTTATGTATGCATACATGCATGTAATACACCCACTCACACACACACCCACACATACACACACACACACACACACATACACACATACATGTATATATATGTATCAAGGCGGCGAGCTGGCAGAAACGTTAACACACCGGGCGAAATGCTTAGCAGTATTTCGTCTGCCGCTACGTTCTGAGTTCAAATTCCGCCGAGGTCGACTTTGCCTTTCATCCTTTCGGGGTCGATTAAATAAGTACCAGTTACGCACTGGGGTCGATATAATCGACTTAATCCATTTGTCTGTCCTTGTTTGTCTCCTCTGTGTGTAGCCCCTTGTGGGCAGTAAAGAAATAACACATACATGTATATATACACACACACACGCATATACACATGACATTTATATATGTGACAGAAAAGCGTTCTCTGTTAATATAAAATCCATTTATATATATGATATATTCATTAAACAGCTAAATTTCTGAATGTTTATTTTTGCTGAATCATAATCTATTTATTAGCTCCCAGCTCTTCAAATTCAACATAATATTAGGTCAGTCTGATAAACATTCGCCATAATAGAATATATAATTGCCAACTAGATTCAGATACAAAACTTATAATTTTTATGTCTATAATGATAATAATATAATGATTGATGATGACCGTGATGTTAATAGTACTAATATTATCAGAGATAATTCAAATAATGATGTTATTGATTTCAAATTTTGGTGCAAAGCCAGCAGTTTTTGGGAAGAGGATATGTCGATTACATTGATCCCAGTGTTCAACTGGTACTAATTTTATCGATCTCGAGAAGATAAAAGGCAAAGTCGACCTCGGCGGAATTTGAACTCGGGTTATTAAGACAGACGAAATGCCGCTAAGAATTTTGTCCAACGTAATAACGATTCTGCCAGCTCGCCGCCTCAAATGATGATGATGATGATGATGATATTAAAGTACATTAAAAGGCGGTGAGCTGGCGGAATGGTTAGCAGGCTGGGCAAAATACTTAGAGGCATTTCGTCCGTCTTTACGTTCTGAGTTCAAATGCCGCCGAGGTTGACTTTACCGTTCACCCTTTCGGAGTTGATGAAATAAGCACCAGTTGAACACTGGGATCAATATAATCGACTTTACATCTCCCGAAATTACTGGCCTTGTGCCAAAATTTGAAATCGATATTAAAGTACATTACAGTAAGCAGTTACTCATGAGCGAGTATAGCTTCGTAAGCATTAACCATGGTTTCTCTAATTATTGTAGTCGCGAGCAAATATAGATGTCCTGTCGCCACCCTGACCTTTGACCCAGCAGGACATCTAGATAGTGATAGCTGGATGGAGGAAGAGCTGTATACCTAACCGACATTCAGTGGACGCGCAATGGCCCAGTGGTTAGGGCAGCGGACTCGCGGTCATAGGATCGCGGTTTCGATTCCCAGACTGGGCGTTGTGAGTGTTTATTGAGCGAAAACACCTAAAGCTCCACGTTGCTCCGGCAGGGGATGGTGTCGAACCCTGCTGTACTCTTCCACCACAACTTTCTCTCACTCTGACTTCCTGTTTCTGTTGTACCTGTAATTCAAAGGGTCAGCCTTGTCACACTGTGTCACGCTGAATATCCCCGAGAACTACGTTAAGGGTACACGTGTCTGTGGAGTGCTCAGCCACTTGCACGTTAATTTCACGAGCAGGCTGTTCCGTTGATCGGATCAACTGGAACCCACGACGTCGTAAGTGACGGAGCGCCAACAACAACAACAATGATGATAATTGTAATGATGGTAATAATGCCAGTAATCGTGATAAAAATATCATGATAGTCACAATGACGATAATAATAATGATAATAGTAATAGTAATTATGATAATAAATGTAATTATGATGATAACAGTAATTATTTAGCTATTTTCGTTTGCTCAACGCCAATAGTACTCTTTATTTATTTGTTAAACGGAAACAAACAGCGTTTCAGATTTATAATAGAGTGAGAAAAAATTCGAAAAACAAGCAAAAACAAACCACCAGAAAACTGACGACATTGAAATATGATCCGTCTGTCCATCTACTCTTTCTGTAGTCTTACCCACGATTTTCACATGGTGAAAGCAGCGCAATCTCAGACCTGAGCCTGGCCAGAAAGTTTGCGCCAACGTTGAGGATACTCCGTAACCAAAGGATTGTGCTAAACCTGGTAATAGATTAGGGTAACAAAGGCGGTGAGCTGGCAGAAAGGTTAGCACACCGGGCGAAATGCTTAGCGGTATTGCGTTTATCTTTACGTTCTGAGTTCAAATTCCGCCGAGGTCGACTTTGCCTTTCATCCTTTCGGGGTTCATAAATTAAGTACCAGTTGCGTACTGGGGTCGATCTAATCGACTGACCCCCCTCCCCCAAAATTTCGGACCTTGTGCCGAGAGTAGAAAAGAATAGATTAGGATACCACCGTACAACATCTACAGTGTGGCGTGCTTAGGCACCGTTTCTCTCTATCTAATTCTTCTCACATGGCTTGTGCATATGTCTGAGGATACACAGATATCTACACACATATGGAACATGTGCACGAATTGCCTAGTAGTTAGTAAAATCATCTCGCAACAACTTGGTGCATGTTTCGATCCCACGGCGCGAAAGATGTTGCTAAATGTCTTCTGTTGCTACCTCGTCAACCAATTTCGAGAAGTACTAAGTGTCACTTATTGCTTTACGTATTTTTGGAATAAATCTTTTCTACGGGAAATGATAGTAGCAGGTATACTTAAACATTCCGAGAGAATTTCATTTTGTTCGGAATTATAGTTGAAATTTCTTAAAAAATTATGAGCAGGAGTGGCTGTGTGGTAAGTAGCTTGCTTACCAACCATATGGTTCCGGGTTCATTCCCACTGCGTGGCATCTTGGGCAAGTGACTCCTACTATAGCCTCGGGCCGACCAAAGCCCTGTGAGTGGATTTGGTAGACGGAAACTGAAAGAAGCCTGTCGTATATATGTATATATATATATATATATATATATATATATATATATATATATATATATATGTATGTGTGTGTATATGTTTGTGTGTCTGTGTTTGTTCCCCCAACATCGTTTGACAACCGATGCTGGTGTGTTTACGTCCCCGTAAGCTAGCGGTTCGGCAAAAGAGACCGATAAAATAAGTACTAGGCTTACAAAGAATAAGTCCTATGGTCGATTTGCTCGACTAAAGGCGTTGCTCCAGCATGGGCGCAGTCAAATGACTGAAATAAGTAAAACAGTAAAACAATAAACAGTAAAACAGCAAGCCAAGACTGATAATTTTAATTTGTATTTCAAAAACAAGAAAAACAAACATAATAAATCTAGCAATTCTAGATTAGGAAAGAACTCGAAAGCTTTCTTAGAAAGAGTAGCGTCCACCATCCTTTGAGTGATCTTTGCGACGAGTGAGAAGAAGTGAAGAAGAGTAAGTTTTTCTCTGATCGGAAACATGGTGTGAATGCATGAAACAGAGAAACTCTGTTAAAACCACTGAAGGGTCAGGTGAGGGTATTAAATCAGGCAACAGATTAAACAAAGAATACTATAAAATGATCGACAGGTTTGGCCTTTGGGATTTGTTGTTGAAAGTATTTTTGAAAAGATGAGGTTAGAGAAAAACAAATTACAAAAACAAAAACAAAACAAACATGAAAAGAGAGGTGTTTATTTTAAAGCAATGAAATATATAGAGAATAAAAGATATTATTATAGTTATCATACTCTCTTTTCAACTCCCCAAATCTACACTGATGACGCACCTAAAAAAAATCTACCCAAAATATATACTTGTAAAAAATAAAACCAAATAAAACAGAAAAAAAAACGAAAATATAAAATATTTCTAATACACAGAATTTTCTACGTTTATTAGTTATCTTTCGTGTGAAAGTAATATACATAATTAAACGCATATGTACTTGGGAGAGGTTCATATTTGCACAGAAATAAAGAGAAATTGTTTGAAGACAAGTATCTACGAAACTGCACTTGATGCCTTTAAAATTATTAACAGCTTTGAAAGAGTATCATTGCAACTTCAATAAATATGAAAACAAAAAAATATATACATAAAATAATTAAAAATTGAAACGAAAAAATTTTCCCAAGAACTTTCTTAATTAAATCCTTCTTAGATATGAAAGTTGCTATTGTTTGATGGAGCCAGAATATTTTTGCGCCAACATATACACACATTCACACACGATTTTATAAAATAAACTGTTAAGAAAGCGATTATTAAATAACTATCAAATAAACAATTGCTTTGTCTAAGAGTCTCTCTCTCTCTGTCTCTCTTTCTCCATCCCTTTCTATCTTTCTATCTCTCTCTCGCTCACATAATAATCACACACAAAAACACACATACACACCCAGAAACACACACTTATGAACACAGACACATATATTTGCTTCTTTGATAGTAATAATACCACACATTCTCTAAGGTTACATTTATTCGAATTTCGGAAATATGTGCGTAACAAAATACATAACACACATATATATATATATATATATATATATATATGAATATATTCAAGCACACTCATATGTATATATATATATATATATATATATATATATATATATATGAATATATTCAAGCACACTCATATATATATATATAAATTTTGGTTGTATTCCTTTATAGTTAGTTTTAGCTCATTTTAAAATATCACAATATGCAAAGGAAAGTGAGAAAAATGTTTGAAAGAGCAAAGACAAAAATGTAATAATATACAGAGCGAAATATCTTAAAATATATCAGATGATAGAAGAAAAAAAGTGTGAATAAACAATAAAGGGAATGATTAAAAAGCGACAAAAATCAACTCGAAAAACAGTAAAAATTTGCTAAAATAAACCAGAGCGACACGAACACGAAACAGACAGTGTCATAAAAGATATGAATTAGCAATGGGGAAAACCTTTTAGGAAATTATAATGGAAACGAATGTGTGTGTGTGTATGTGTATATATATATATATATATATATATATATATATATATATATATATATATATATATAAATATATACATACATATGCATATATATATATATATATATATATATATATACATACATATGCATATATATATATATATATATATATAAATATACATACATACATATATATGCATATATATACATATGCATATATATATGTATATATATATATATATATATATACACATATATATACATATATATATATATATATATATATATACACATACACATATATATATATATATTTATACACATATATATATATACATATAGATATATATATATATATATATATATATATATATATATATATATATATATATATATACATATATACATATATATATATATATTCCTATATAGCTTATGCATATGTTTGTCATACACACACACACATATGTATAGATATACATACGTACATACGCATGCATATATCCCCATGTATACATACCTGTATGCATGCACGCTTGTACACACACATGCACACATACATATATACATATATACATATATACATATATACATATATACATATATACATATATACACATACCCAGAGAGAGAAAAAGGAAGTTCCGTGTAGTGAAATAAAAAGAAGATAAAGAGAGAGAGAGAGAGAAGGAGTTGGGGTGGGCGGGTGGAAGAAGGAGTTCGAGAAAGGAGGAGAGGAGGATGGAAGGGAGGATAAAGATGAAAACGAAACCACAAAGAAAATAAATGGTTTGGCTGTTAGAGATGTTTAGATTAACAACTGAGTACTTTTATCTGGAGGCATTCATGTCTTTTAGTGTGTCTTGGAAAACTGTCATTACGTGACAGTCACAGAAAATACTGAAATAAGACATACTATTTCCAATATATTTTTGTTGTTAATTCCTCGTTGTTGTTTCAATAATATTTTTTTGTCTTCATTTTCTCGCAGAGGAAATTAATCTTTCAATTTATCCTTTGGGCATGTCTAAGATGAGCTCGCTACAACACACATTGCTACTGCCGTATTAAACCTATGAATGTATCTTTTAGCAAGGATTAACAAACAAATTGTGCTTCATCATATCCTGAAGCTATATTTCGTAATATTTTGTCATGTTTTGTATTATGTAGTCAAGGACAGAAAATAACAATCTAGAATGATGGAGTTTAAAAGTAGTCAGTTAAATTTATTCAGATTATCTGAACGCATACTTCTGTCACTGGGGATTATTTTCTATATAATTATCGATGCATATGTTAACGTGACCTTACATTTAATTTGAGTTCATTGAGAACAATTGCTGTCACGTACATTTTGTCATAAAATGGGTGTCATTTAGTTAAAATGAGGAGAGAGGTAGAGCTTTCTGCCCAATGAGTAGCGTATAAAATAATATAATACCACGGAAAATATGTATGTATGTATGTATGTATGTATGTATGTATGTATGTATGTATGTTGTATATATAAATATTTTATATATATTTGCCAACTAAATGTGGCGGTCCCACGGAGGACGATGTTACTGGTGTTTTTAGCTTCAGGAAGACATCTCCAGCTGGTTAACGACACACTGTCTGTGTCAGATTAGTATTTGCGAGTGGAGGTCATCAGTCCCATCTCTAGCCTTACGTGTGTATCACGTAAGGCTGGAGATGGGCAAGTATAATTTACGATTCCGTACTGTTACTGCTTACCTCTCGCCCAGAGATTTAATATTGTATATATATATATGAATATTTTATATATATATATATATTTCTAAGTCTCTCTAAAGAAGACTACGGCAGCGGTACTGGATATTAATAGTTATCGCCAAGCCAACACACAATCCCCAAAAATAGGACGAATGCTGCCGTTGATTAGCTCCAAGAGGCCATCGCCTGTAGCTAGCTATGTGACACACGAACCTGTGTCCATTATAACCTTCCAACAGGGGAAGTCAGCCGCTTCCCCTTGCTGGTCTGGCATCGGGGTATTGCCCCTTATCAATGTAGAGCAGCCGAACCCAGCAGGCGTCGCTACTGACCGTCTGTACGAAGGATTATTTACCTAAATTCAGTGGAATACATCCACTGGTTTTCAAAAATAGAAATATTAATATTTTTAAGTCTCTCTAAAGGAGACTACGGCAGCAGATATTAATAGGTATTGCCAAACACACACACACACACACACACACACACACACACACACACACACACACACACACACACACACACACACACACACACACACATATACACATTTTTTAATCTTTTACAGGTTTCAGCCAGAGGCTGACGCTATGCTGGTGCACCGCCTTTACTGCATCCGGAGATGTTTCCAGTATTGCTTCTGGTGAAATAACCAGTTGGACGTTGCTACTCTTCTTTGTGTCTCCTGCCACGATGTGGGTTCATCCGGTATTGCAGATAAAAACTGATTAGACGTTTTTTGAAACTTCCATGTCCACAACTCGTAGATCCCTGATGTTCTGTGGCAGGACCAAATCCACTCACAAGGATTTGGTCGGCCCGAGGCTATAGTAGAAGACACTCGGCCAAGGTGCCACCCAATGGGACTGAACCCGGAACCATGTGGCTGGTAAGCAAGCTACTTACCACACAGCCACTCCTACGGCTATGTTTTGGAGATACTTTCTTCCTTGCGATTGAACCAATGTCCATGAAGTGTTGAGCTATTCTCACCATGTTAGGCGGTGAAATACAGGTCTTCTTCTTCTCCTTCTTTTTCTTTTTCTTTTTCTTTTTCTTTTTCTTTTTCTTTTTCTTTTTCTTTCTCTTTCTCTTTTTGTTTTTCTTTTTCTTTTTCTTTTTCTTTTTCTTATTCTTATTCTTATTCTTTTTCTTTTTCTTTTTCTTTTTCTTTTTCTTTTTCTTCTTCTTCTTCTTCTTGTTCTTCTTCTTCTTCTTCTCCTCCTCCTCCTCCTCCTCCTCCTCCTCCTCCTTCTTTCCCCCTCCTTCTCCTTCATCATCGTCATGTAGACTTCGCAATACTGTGTACCTGCTTCACGAATGAGAACAGCTTTGACTTTTTTTTTGAGAATAGTATTATTTTTGTTTAAAGGCATTTCTAACACAGAAAGCGTGACTTAATCTAACTACCTAAGTCATAATTAGAACAATATTACACACAAAAAGAAAAAAAAAACAAAAAACCAAAATAACTTTTGATTAAAACATCAAAAGAAAGTTCTTCCACTTAAAAGAAACCTACAAATAAGCACTGAGATATTAAATAACCTTTTTCAGCGTCTTTATTATAAAGAATAATTCAAAACGAAGATATTATATATTTTCTATGCGTAAAATATTTATCTCCTCTGTCTTAATTGAGATACAGGCCCTTCAGTATAAAAGATGGAAATCGGAAAATTTTCGGAGATTTCTTTTCTGTAAAAAAAACTTTGTAAAACATGTTTTTATTCTAAAGGTATCATTAAGAGTGTGAAGAGGAAGCATTGCACCGTTTGGAGCAAATAACCTATTTAAATTGTAGTATACACTGCACTTTAACGTGCCAAATTAACAAAAATATGTTTGGCTCAATTATTTTCTGTCAGTGGTTCATACTTACGCATACATACATACATACATACATACATATATATATATATATATGTATATATATATATATAAATATAGACAGATACGTATATATACGTAAATATATTATATATATATATGGATGTGAGTATATTTGTACATGTGTATATATATATGTGTGTATATATATTTATATGTGTGTGTGTGTGTGCGTGTATGTGTGTGTGTATGTGTGTGTGTATGTGTGTGTATGTGTGTGTATGTGTGTGTGTGTGTATGCATACAGATTATGTGTAAATAATGAATGGACATTTTGTGTGTCATTCAGTACATTAATACAAAATTGATTTATTCTAATCCATGCCTTTGGCGTATTTGAGTGTATTTATTTAGCTCAGTTTCTGATAATATACTGTGTATGTTATATATGAACACACTAACACACACACACACACACACACACACACACACACACACACACACACACACACACACACACACACACACACATAAATATATAAGTGAGTATAAATGTATATGTATAATCTTTTACACTTTTGCTGTATATATGTGCATATGTATATAAACAAAGAGACAAGGAAAGATATGTTTAATAAACAAAAACAGACAAACTCTCTCTTGCACTCACACTTTCTCGTTTTCTCTCTGTCTCTCCCTATATAATACATTCATACATACATTCATACATACATACATACATATAAAATATATATAAATGTATATATGTATATATATATATATATATATATATATATATATATATATATATATATTTATATATATATATATACACATGCATGTATATACATTTATATATATATATGCATATATATGTATGTATATATGTATGTACATATACATACACACTCATACACATGTACTTGTTTGTGCATACATGCATGGAAACGAATACATACACGCCCACTTGGGCGCCTCTACACATAACACCATATATACATATATATATATATATATATACATATATATATGTATATATATGTGTATATATATATGTATATATATATATATATATATATATATAAATATATATATATATATATATATATATATATATATATATATATATATATATATATATATATATATGTATATACATACATACACACACGTATACACACATACACAACAATGCACAGTGGCAAACATGCATATTCATAATACACACACACACACATTAATACGTAGAGAAGTATTCATGCGTTATAAATATATCTATATGGATTTTGATAAGAATTATGGTACCTCTAGTCATAAGGCTATCGCTCTTTGATCTTATATTTTTTTTAATTAAGTTAACATTAAAAAAATATAAACCCTCCAAGAACGGCAAAAGAAAATATAATCTCTATATTTACGTACAATGAAGATTACATTTTTATGTAAAATTCTCTGCGAGGCTATGTATGTATGTATGTATGTATGTATATGTGTATGCATGTATGTATGTTTGTATGTGTGTGTACGTATATATATATATGTATGATGGTAAGTCTGTATACGTATAGACATACGTATACATATATATGTATGTATTTATGTATGTATGCATATATATATATATATATATATATATATATATATATATATATATATATATATATATATATATATATATATATATATATATATATATGCTTATATAAATATCTATGTGTTCATATGTTTGTTTGTAACACTTCACATAAAAATATAATGTTCATTGCACGTAAATAATGCTTCAGATTTTTTTCCTCTCTATTCTGTATGCTTTTATAATTATGCAGATTTATATATTTGTCTTTGCAAAGGTATATATATATATATATATATATATAAATATATATATATATATATATATATATATATATATATATATATATATATATATATATATATATATATATATATATATATAATTATAAATATACAGGGATTAGCAATTGAGTTGCTTCTCCAACATACTGAAAATTTAGAAATAGCAGTCAAAGAACTACTGATTCCAAACTACAAATTTTTCTCTAAAGTGGATGGCGATATTTATGGCACACATAGAACAAAAAACCGGAGGGGAAAGCGGAGGGTTTTTTGTTCTATGTGTGCCATAAATATCGCCATCCACTTTAGAGAAAAATTTGTAGTTTGGAATCAGTAGTTCTTTGACTGCTATTTCTAAATTTTCAGTATGTTGGAGAAGCAACTCAATTGCTAATCCCTGTATATTTATAATGATAAATAGTTTTACCGATAAAGGTTTTTTTCATACTGAACTACTTGGCAAAATTGTTAATTATTAATTCTATTATTAATTGACGATTCTCTGCCCTTATTCTTGTATATATATATATATATATATATGTGGTACATTAGTACATATGTACATGTAGATACATATATACAAGCACGCGCGCGTACAATACATACGCGAACACACACGTTACTAAATACAACTACTTCAAAAGAGACAGAATTACAGATGTTCACTAACAATAATAACTTTGACTATTGAAAAGTGGAATGCATTATAATGACTAGGAGTTTATCCTAAGTTAGAATTCTGAGAATTTCTATGAAATCAAGGGTCCATGAATTTGACTCAACAATTTGCCTGGTATTTAGTATTGTTGTATTTTAGGGTGATGCAGCTTTATGTTATTTTGTTTTCACTTCAAATAAGTTTGTGCGAATTAGTTATGGGCTTATTTTATAAGAGGAGAGCTTTATTTCTGGTGTGTATGTAAATGTAATTATAGGCATAGGAGTTGCTGTGTGGTAAGTAGCTTGCTTACCAACCACATGGTTCCGGGTTCAGTCCCACTGCGTGGCACCTTGGGCAACTGTCTTCTACTATAGCCTCAAGCCGACCAAAGCCTTGTGAGTGGATTTGGTAGACGGAGACTGAAAGAAACCCGTCATATATATGCATATATATATATATATATATATATATATATATATATATATATATATATATATATATATATATGTATGTATGTGTGTGCGTATCTTTATGTGTCTGTGTTTGTCCCCCAACATCGCTTGGTGTGTTTACGTCCCCGTAACTTAGCTGTTCGGCAAAAGAGACCGACAGAATAACTACTAGGCTTACAAAGAAGAAGGCTTTGGTCGGCCTGAGGCTATAGTAGAAGATACTTGCCCAAGCTGCCACGCAGTGGGAACGAACCCGGAACCATATGGTTGGTAAGCAAGCTACTCACCACACAGCCACTTCTGCGCCTACATTCATATTCACACGTATACTCACTCATGTAAAGCTAAAATTGTTATGGTTCAAAAGCCAGTGCATTGGAAAATGAAATATAGACGTGGAAAGAAGTAATGAGTACAAAATAAAGGCTTGCATTTTACTTTATCTTTGGGTTAATACCCCTTTCTCAAGAGAAATGGAAGTTGATGGAAGCTGGTTTCCTTTGCTTAGATACTAGTAAAAGATGCCAGCTCAACTCCATCCTTCATTTTCTTACGAAGGAATATTAACCCCAAAATATACAAATTTAGTATAAAATGCAAGGGTTTTTTGGGACTTCAAAACATCTGCTTTCACACCTATATTTCGATTGGTATTGTATTGTATTACTTCGGTTTGTATTATATTGGCTCACTATTTTTTGCTTTCTGTAGCAAATTTTTAAAATTAAATTAATATTTTTGGTTAAAATTATTCTTTATATTAAGCTAAAAGATTTCTGTCATATTTTTAGTATTATATTATTTTTTAATTTAATTTTCATAACAAAACTCATAACACAGATATTGTGTTAGAATTAAACTCATGTAGAATATATGTAATTCAAAAATACGAGTAGAAATACTAAAAAAATTTTAAGAATCAAAACAATAAATTTGTTTAAAACTTGCATCATCAGATAACAAAGTGTTCTCTATTTACAATCAGAAGAATATTTAAAAAAAATGAAAGCTAATAAATAAACTGAGTGCAAAATGTTGAAATGCCTCTCTAGCTTATTTTAAAAAAAATGTTTGGTGTTATAATATAATGTCATTTTTGCTTAAATTGCTATTATGTGATTTTTTAAAATATATAAAACACTAAGTTTGTAATATTAGATTTTTAATGTGTAAATTTGCAGGCAATTAGTCTTTTTTTTTTTTACTAAATTTGAAAATAAATAGCTTCTTGAGTATTTTAATTCGAACTACTATGAAAAATAAATATAAAATAGAATCTATTACCATATAAACTTTTAAATTCTAACTACACCTGCAGCATCTTAAGTTTTTTTTCTTGTCTTGTATTTTTTCAGGCTTAATTACTGTTTGTCCTGTACTTTTCCAGGTTTAATACTTAGGAATATTCTAGCGCTCATATTTTCTACTCTTCGATTTTGTCATACTACCAACACCACCGCTTCACGCGCCATCTTTTGCGATAAATAAAAAATTCTACTCTAAAGCTACACAATTCCATCAAAATACGAAATTATCCTTATTCCGTCGAGGTTGACATTGCCTCCCATCTTTTCGGGTCGATAAATTAAGTACCAGTTCCGTACTGGGTCGATCTAATTGACTGGTCCCGCCTCCCCCAAAATTTCATTCCTTGTGCCTAGAGTAGAAAAGAATATTTGAAATTATCTTTGTCTTCATTTTAGCCACTCCATTTAAAAATTTTCACACTCACAAACAACCCTTCTATCTCAACCTCGATCTTATCTTTCGCGCATAATAATTACGCATGAAAATCCCACATTACCTCATGATGCATGTTTGTTCAATAACTTATAGCATCTCACCTATTCACACGCTGCGCCTCTGCCTGGCTAATTAATGTTATATTGCTTTAGTCTCTAATCACAAAAGTAGAGTAATTAGTTTTACATCATCGGCCCACTTATTCATACACATTTCCCAAAACTAATACATACAAAATCACACCTTAAAGCAACCTCTGAGTTAGAAAATATTAGTAGGTCGTATCTCTATACTATGTACATTAAAATGACATTTATTGCTAGCTGGGTGGAGTACTATTTTCGTTGATCTTACCTTCTACGCAGCAGTAGACTATGCATGCATGTATGTTTGTATGTATGTATGAATGTATGTATGTATGTATGTATGTATGTATGTATATATATATATATATATATATATATATATATATATATATATATATATATATATATATATATATATATACACATATATATATATATATATATATATACACATATATATATATATACAGTCAAAATAAGCAACAAGATGTCAAGAGGTGTTGCAGTACGACCGTTTCAACCGGCTCCATTTGATTGAACAATGCAATCATTACATCAATTTAAATGCAGGGCTATCATCAGCCGCATAAATAAATTGAATTTTTAATCAGTTGGACACATTAATATAATTTTACTCAAATTCTCTAATGGAGTAAGAAGAGGGAAAGTGTCCATGTTGCTACTAATGTAGCTAAGAATATACTACACTTCTAATAGCTGTATGAAGTTTGTTAGGGTCATAACTTGTAAATAATTGTGGTTCATTTTTAATTTATTAGTCTTATTATCAACTACCAAATCTAAGACTAGAGGACTGTATCTGTTTAGAATGGAGGGCAGGAGTGAGTTGACAGTTTATAGTTGGGTATGGTCATAAATATTGTCAGGATTTTAG
>NC_142930.1:157696788-157701788 GCF_046866305.1 Octopus bimaculoides | reverse complement strand
CAAATAGTATTTGCTTTTGTGGGTGAAGGATGTAAACGGGTAAGGTCTCTGTCCAAGGTTAATTAAGTGTCCCATCAAGTTTGCTTCCCAACCATATGGTTTCGGGTTCAACAGCCTTTCGTGGCACCTCGGCAAGCATCTTCGGGAAAATGTCTTCTAATATAGACCAGGGAGCGACCATAGATTTGCTAGACCGAAACTAAAAGCTCATCGTATATATATATATATATATATATATATATATAAACGATGTGCACGTCTGTGTGTGTGTGTATGTGTGTGTGTCTGTATATATGCATATATCTATATGTGCATGTCTGTGTATTTGTATTTGTCACCCAACACTGATTGACAACGGTGTTGGTTCGTTTACGCTCCAGTAATTCAGCAGGTCGGCAAAAAGGATAGATACGCACCAAGTCTTAAATACATAAGTACAGGGGTCAATTTGTTTGACTAAACTCATCAAGATGGTGCCCCAGCTTGGCCACAGTCCAAGGACTGAAACAAGTAAAAGGTAAATTGTATAGTAAAAAGTAAATTCAGTAAAATGTTCACTGAATACTGGTATTCGACATTAGTAGAAGACCACAAATAGTGTTCCCATTTGTGTGTATGTGACTATGTTTATGAATGTGTTGAATTGCATTCTCTTATGCTGTTGAATAAATTATAAATGAGATCGATTAACAATACATGGTTATGAAATTTGTTAGTTGATTAAAGGATATATGTCTGTGTTTACATATTACAGTCTCGCGTAATGTTTGCTTGTTGATATTTACCCTCGACTCAACGCTGACCGAAAGATCAAAGGCATTCATTAGGGCCATATCGAACTTTTATGGATGATCGAAGACTACATTAGGATCTGGGTAAATATGTTCCAACCATTTGAAATACTTCAAATTTTCACTAAACCTATTTCAAGTTTTCTACACTCATGTACTTTTACATGCAGACGACTGAAATCGCATTAATTTTTCTCTAGATATTAATACAAAAAAAATTACAAACATTTGAAATTACGTCTATTGCCAACATACTGGAGGTGGCAACTGTTTGTTTCCTTGGGAATAGTACATACAACGAAGACGAAACTTTCACATAGTCTCTTGATCTACTAGATATTGAGAACAAATCTTCTTTAAACAATAACATGGCGTCTAAAAAACATAGGAAATGAAATGCACTACAGCTCCACTTATTTCCTCTCCTTAGGCGGGCATTAGTACTTTCCACTTGTTCAGTGGACTTAATGTGACAAAGCTGCACCAGTGGAAGTTAGTTGGAATCCAGATAGAAAGTTAGCGATGAAATAAAAATATACCTCAGTTCCGGACTAGTACTTTATTTATCGACTCCGAAACGATGAAGCAAAATTGATTTGACAGGAATTGAACTCAGAGAGCAAAGAATCAGAATGAAAATAGTAAAATATCCTATCCGATGCTATAACGATTTTACCAATTGGTCCGCTCTTGGAATTAAATACGTCATAACCAACAAGAGGATTATGACGTATCAATAAAAGCTAGCAGAACATCTTTTCATTTTTTACTTCCCTTAGCTATCCGGTTGACGTGAAAGCCAAATTCTTATCTACATCCGAGTTAATCAAGTCTAGGGAACGTGATAGCCATTCAAAGTAGGCCTCACACATGGTTCCAGCAAGATGGGGCAATTGCTAATACCGCCAGAGAATGCAGTTGCTATGGGAGTGCTTTGGAGAGAGAATAATCTCCCGCTACGGTAATGGAAAACTGGCCTTCACGTTCCTCAGATTTGACTAGCCAGGATTTTTTCTTGTGAGGATAGCTGAAAGAGACGGTTTACGTGAACAAACCGGAGACCCTGGTGCAACTGAAGGAGAACGTCAATAAAGAAATCAGAGAAGTGGGTCTGAAACTCTTTTGGAAAGAGCGCGGCCGTGCGAAGCCGAAAATGGTTGCCATTTAAGCGATGTCCTTTTCCATATGTGATGTAGTAGTGTTGCAAAATTTGACTTCTGCATATCAATTTCCATTATATCCTTTATATCGTAACAAAATTTCATGCATTTATTTGTAGAGTTAAGGAAGTTATTGAAACTTCAAACCCGTCAGTGACTTTTGGGACACCCCGTATAACGTAGATTGATTCTTTGAATTCATGTATCTATCTTTTTGAATTGTAATTTTTATTTAAACAATAGTCAGAAAATTCTTCACCTGCGTGGGAGGGCAAACCACGTGATTATGAAAATAAACCAGTTAAATATACCGATATGTGTCACATATTTTACATGCCTAAAACACCAAAGTATACCCCAAAATGATTTATGTTACATCAAAATAAACCCCCTTCTCCCGCTTCGAAGAAAATCCGTTTTTATGATTCATGACCAACATAAAAAATGCGATTCATTTGTAAAAAGGCATTCGTTGATTAAGCATAAAATCCATCCACACTGCGGATACGCTTGAAATAAAACTGCCTGAAGCTATAATACCGGACAACTAGAGGCCAGAGAATGATATGTGTTTCCGCTCCGGGAACCAAACTCCATTGCTGGATCGACTAAGGAAGTAAAGTATAATATATATATAAATTACGACAACAAATACGTACAAATATACACATATCACAATAATACAGTTTCTACAAGAGTACAATATGCACAAGCATATACGCACACGCGCGCACACGCACGCACACACACACACACACACACACTACAGTATTACAGGACTACAATATCTATGCTACATAAAATCAAGTGAAATATAAATCTTCATATAGTCCAAGAGTAAGATGAGAATAATTCTGAGTAAATATAAGTTAAAGTTAGAGAAATTTGCGAGAAACATGGTTTAAAAGATGACAAGAGAACAGTTAGGGCAATAGATAAAAGCACAATAGGTACAATCAGAGAAAATCCTGAAATAAAGAAACATTGATAATGACTATATAATTTACTGGTGTGGGTATAAATACAAATAACAGCTACGTCGTTCTTACGAGCAATGCAGCAATGCGATTAATAGACAACAGGGGAGAACAGAAAATACTATGAGATATGAAAAGAAACACTAATCATGATAATTATAAAAAAGGTTTGATAGAAAAAGAGAGAGAGAGAGAGAAAGGAGAGAGAGGGGAGAGGGAGAGAGAAAAGAAGAAGAGGGATATAACACTATCACTATATACATATATATTAGTATGTATGCGTCTATCTCTTCATTATATATATATATATATATATATATATATATATATATATATATATATATATATATATATATATATATATATATATATATATATATATATATATATATATATATACATACATATATACGACGGGCTTCTTTCAGTTTCTGTCTACCAAATCCACTCACAAGGCTTTGTTTGGCCCGTGGATATAGTAGAAGACACTTGCCCAAGGTGCCACGCAGTGGAACTGAACCCGGAACCATGTAGTTGGTAAGCAAGCTACTTTATTTCATTGAATTAGCCACAAGTGCTGTACATAGAGTGGTAGCCACTCCTGCGCCTGAAGACATACATATTACACAATAGATAACATATTACACAATGTTTAGACATTCTACTATTTGTAAAAGTACTTATTACCCATTGATGATAGTACTTTAAATAAAAATCGCTCCTATGCGCTAACTATACCTAACCTTACACTTAATTAAGCCTATACTAACGAATTTTATAAATACAAATAAATAATTCCCTACGCTGGTTAACCATAATTTGGTATCAGCTTGGTAATAGATACTGTATTTGGCCATATTCAGATCGACTGCTATTTCAGAAAACACATTTTGGCCAATGATGCATAACATTCCAGTCTATTATAGCCATATTTAATGCCTGAACAACTTTTACATATCATTGAGGTTGCTTCCCCCTAATGAACGACCGCATGATTCTGTAATTCTACACCTCGAAACCTCTATATACTTCCGTTTGCCTCTATTTTAGATATTATTTCTTTTTCATTATAATACATGATTCATTGAATTTACTTTTATAATTTAGTTGGCATTATGGACCGGTTATATGTTCATATTTATATACTTCTATAGAAGCTGGTATACATATTTGTCATTGTAAGTTGTTTATATGCACATATATGTATTTGTACGTATGTGTTTGCCTGTGCGCATATGTCTATATATATATATATATATATATAACATAAATAATATATAACCTTATGCATATATCCATTCATATATGTACATACCTACATCTATATGTATACATACATGCATATATGGGTACAGGACATCGCAAATAAACGTTAAACACAATGAGAAAGGAAAACATAAAAACAAAAACAGAAAACGAACTTTTTTTTCGAACAACGAAAAAAACAAACAGAGAAATGAGACATGCAACATAAAGAATATTTCCCTTCGTCAGTTGTCCCTGTTCCATATTCTGGTATGTGTAGTAAATGTGCACATATGTATCCATGTCTGTCTATAAGTGAATGGATGTATATTTAAATTTGTATATTAAATAGGCATTTATGTACGAGGGAGAGTAAAAGATTATACGCACTCTTGTTTTTTTGCAATGTATTTACACGAAAGCAGCGGATAAACAAGTATATCATTTTTCTTGTCTCCATCTTTTTCGATGCACTTGGTCCAGCGGTCCACAGCTTGCGTATTCCCTCTAAGAAGAAGGTTTTCGGTTGGTCGTGCATCTATTTGTGCACCGCTTCCTTCACATCTTCAACCGTAGGAAATCAACGAGCAGTCCAAAGATATGATAGTCAGAAGGGGCGAGATCTGTGCTATAGGCACGGTGTTCCAGCACCTCAGAACCCAATTGGTAAATAGTTTCAACGGTCTGGGCGGGCGTGTGCGGTCGTACATTGTCATGCAACAACAAAACTTTCTTCGACAACAGGCTTCGGCGTTTGATGCGAATTTCTGGCTTCAGTTTGTTGGCCACCAAAACACTGTATCTTACACTGTTGATCGTACACCACT
>NC_142930.1:157676163-157696288 GCF_046866305.1 Octopus bimaculoides | reverse complement strand
CGTCTTTAGGCGAGAGTCTCTCTCTGTTTTCTACTCACACCATGTCATGTTAAGAGTGCACACATATACACATATTTAGTTGCAGCGAGCAAATGTTTCAGGAATCGCTGGAGAAGCAACATTGCATCATTTAGGAACATCTGTAGAAGACAATGCACATCACTTGCTGACTTAATATGGGATCTCAAAGGGAAAAAGATGCAATACAGCATGAATTGGTCGGTGGTACGAAATGCATACCCATACAGATCATACGCAAAAGCGTGTAACCTTTGCTTGGAAGAACCAGATATTAAACAAAGCACTACGAAATTGTTCTGACTTGTAACTATAGACTTGTCTTAATTAATATTACTACTGACATGATTTTACTGTTATAATCATCTGTCTTAATCATTTGTTTTAAACTATGTTATTTCATGAAAAATTGCATGTGTGTAAATCCATTTGGTCAAGAGCGAAACGACTATAGGGTATATTATTCACCTGGTCCTCACCTGATGAAGGCTGGAGAGTACATCAGCCGAAATGCTGTGATAACAACAAAGGAGATGAGAACACCTATCCGTCCATTGTAAATAATGTACATAATTACTCATCTCAAAAATATAGACTAGTCTATAGGGTAGATCTATTAAAGATGACGTACACACACACACGCACACGCACACACATACACACACACACACACACACACACACACACACATATATGTGTGATATAAATAATATATAATAATATAAATAATATATATATATATATATGCATATATACATACATATAAGTACATACTTACATATATATGTATATACACATGCATATATGGGTACAAAAACAACATGAAATACGAAAACATGGAATACGAACTTTTTTTACGAACAACGAAAAAACCAAATGGAAAACAAGACAATTAACATAAAGAACGAACCTTCATCAGGTGTCGGCTGTTTTAACTACTCCACAGTTGCTCCCGCGAAGCAAAATAAAATTTGGGATTTGCGGAGGCTCAAAGTTGGCAATAAAAACATGACAGTGAAAACAAACAGTAAGGGCTGCTGAGCCATAAGGAGGTGAGGTGGCGGCGAACACTGGAGGAACAAGCTATGAGAGGAGAATGGATATAAATATAGAAAAATGTATTCATATATGATCATATTTGGAGGTTTATAAGTAGAGTAGCATGAAAATATACGCATTATGATAGTGAAAATGTGAGTGTATATTTAGGTATATATATATATATATATATATATATATATATATATATATATATATATATATATATATGTATATGCATCTGTATGTACATTAGTGTTAACTAAATGTGTATGTAAGTGTGTTTGTGTGTATGTATCTATGTTTAAAGGTGCGTGCGAGTATATCTTCTTGGTTTAAGAGACTCTCTTAATGACTTGTAAAGCAACTGTGACAAAGCCGCGATAGTAAAGCTATGTAGTCAAATCTAAGTCGATAAGCCGACAGATTTTGGTCTCCTGTCGTGCTAAGGAAGTGACCATAAGCCATAGATTTCCTTTGAAAAGGAACGGTAACAGACACAAGAGACAGGTAATTGTTCAAGTTTATCTTTTTATGACATCATTATCTTAGAACGTTCTTTTATTTTCCTGAAAGCCCAGACAGGTTTGTGGCTAAGGTTGGAGTGAATAAGGGGTTTCTTTATATTTAAAAAAATTTATTTCCATTATTTTATTTTTGGCATCTTTCTCATTTGTAACTCTTTGTATTTCTGCGTTGTTCTTTGTCAACGGAATGCTAAAAATAACATAATGGTTTGGGTATAAAATAGAGAGGAATTAAAGCTGATCTAGCAGTGTTTTGGACACTACTCAGTTGAGGACGTGCGCGTATATAGCTATTACTGGATCATATTAACGCAATAATGTGTAAGGTATATGTAAATTCACTGATTACCAGCTGGTAATGATACGCCGAAACAACTGTAATGATTAGCAATAAAGAGCGTTCATTCTATCTTCTCGTATTAAAATTCTTTTGTATATACTCTACTGATACTTGCAGATTTCCTCATGTATATCCAGTAATAGAAGTCCGATTGCATGACAGCATCTGGTAACTGATACCCGCTGATTAGCTTTGGAAAACAAGCCATAAAGTTATTAACCCAGATGATATAAATATATATATATATATATATGTTCGGCATTCGCTGTCTGGCATTTGCCATGATAGGTCGCTGACCACTACACACATTTTTTCTCTCCTTGTTTCTTTCTGTGTTCCTTTCTGTGGAAGAGCGTAAGTTCGAAACGTTAAAGACTTTTTCAATTCCCGAGCGTTATACTAATACATCTATTTGTTTTCTACACCACCTATCTTCGTCTGTTGTTTTTTTTTGTGAATACTCCCTATATATATATATATATATATATATATATATATACAGGTATACACACACACACACACACATATATATATATATATATATATATATATACACTCGCGCGTACACACACACACACACACACACACACACACATACACACACACACACACGCGCACGCACACACACACACACACACATATATGGGACACTCAGTAACTGGTTCAGGAGCTTCCGGTGGTGCAGATATAATTCGTCGGGTTATAGATAAACACAGCTCGTTAAAATGGCTGTTCCGCAATGTAACTTTCCGTTTTGGAGAGAGAAAAGCAGCAAGACGGAAGAAATATCTTCATTTATATGGAAGATAAAAAAATAAAATCACAGATGACAAAAAGAGAAATGAACACATGCTTAAATGCTGAGTAGAGCACCGGCACAGTTTAGGCTACCTGTTGTCATCCGTAGTTGTGTTACACTTCCGTTGGATTTCCTTCAGGAACTTTGCAGTGGCAGTTAGGGTAATTGATAGTAGGAGATAGATTTCGTATTAAACTTTTATGTATATGTATATACGTACATGTATACAGGCGTATATGTATATATGCGTATATGTATACATATGTATATATATATATATATATATAGGGAGAATTCACAAAAAAAAAACAAAAGACGAAGACAGGTGGTGTAGAAAAACAAATAGATGTATTAGTATAACGCTCGGGAATTGAGCAAGCCTTTAACGTTTCGAGCCTACGCTCTTCTCAGGAGAGAAAAATGTGTGTAGTAGTCAGCGATCTATCATGGTGAATGGCGGAAAGAAGGGTCACACAGGAGAGTTATGAAGAAGGGGAGATAACAAAGTAAGAGTGATCCCAAAACGAAGGTGCGTGTGTGTGAGAGAATGCTGGTGATCTTAACTTATGCATGTGTGTATGTAGGTGTGAAGGTGTGAAAATGTGGGGATGGGAATTGGTCAGTGCTGGTGTGTGCGTGGTGGTGCGTTGTGATTTGATGTGTTGTGTGGTATGGTGTAGCGTAGTGTGGTGTGATAGTGTTGGGAGGTGGGGGAGGCGAGGGTGGGGAAAGCACGGTGGGGTGTGGGGGTAGTGGTGGGGCAAGCTACTTAGTACACAACCACTACTACGCCAAGATTTAAATATGTATATCTATCCATCCATCCATCTATCTATCTATCTATCTATATTTGCAACCACAAAATAGTAGCAGTAATATTAAAATATACGTATGAAAAGAAGGAAAGTTATCCATAACATAAATGCTAAACGCATGTCTCTACTACTGCAGCCATGTTTCTCTAACAGAACTCTGTTTAATTCTCTTTGGTCCTTCTGAGATCTAAACAGTAACGATTAGATCAAGTATCCTTGATGCGTTCGAAAGAGACCAAGACATTGTCACACTACTACTACTACTACTACTACTACTACTACTACTACTACTACTACTGCTGCTGCTGCTGCTGCTGCTGCTGCCGCCACCGCTACTACTACTACTACTACTACTACTACTACTACTACTACTGCTGTTACTACTACTACTACTACTACTACTACTACTACTACTACTACTACTACTACTACTACTATTACTACTACTACTACTACTACTACAGATGAGAGTGGTACTCGCTTCATTTCATATGTATTTTCCCCCCATTTATTTCACATTTCTGATTTGTCTTCCTGCCTTTTTTTCTTCTTTTAAACACGAGAATTTGGTATTTAGGAAATGATTCTGCTTATACGAAGCGTGTCATTTTAATTGCATAAATTTCATTGGCTTACTCCGTCAAGGCTATTATTCACAGCAATTATTTAACACCTACAATAAACGTTTACAGAATACGTGCACGCACATATACGTGTTCTTATAGACTTCCGCACGCATACACACAAACATATATACACGCATATATATGTGTGAGTGTGTGTGTGTGTGTACATACACACATACATTTATACACACATGTATATATATATATACTTACATACATACATACGTACATATCTACACACACGTATATACACACACGTATATACACACATACATTTATACACACATATATATACATACATATATACACACACGTATATACACACATACATTTATACACACATGTATATATATATATATACATACATACATATATACACACACGTATATACATACATACATTTATACACACATGTATATACATACATATATACATACATATATACACACGTATATACACACATACATTTATACACACATGCATATACATACATATATACACAAGTATATACACACATACATTTATACATACATACATACACATACATACATGCATACATACATACATTCATACATGCATACATACATACGTACATACATACATACATACATACATACATACAAACACACATACATACGTATATTGTCAGATAACTAATTTGAAATAAGACATGTTATAGCGCATTGCATTGCAATTATCTTGAGAATTGATTCAGATTACCTGCATAGCTTGCGGTTATTGGAAACCATTCAGTGCAAATGCTAAGAGACTAAGAAATATAATTTTAATACCAATATCATCGTATGATATATTGATGTAAACTTAATCATTATACAGTTTCATATTCATTCTATCATTGATTAATTTTTCTAAGGTTCGTCGACCGTTGAGGAAAGAATGTGAGAGACGATGAAGTGGAGGTTGTTGATCCATGATTTTACCTTTATAATCTAATACTTCTAATCTAGTGGGAAATTATGGAGTTTCACAACAACGCCAACAACAAAGACTATGATATCGTCGAGCAGAAGAGTAGCAACAACAACAAAAACAGGAATTGCTTCAGCAACGAAAATAACTTCAAGAAGCGTAACGTCATCTACATAAACAGCAAAGGTTGCATATACTGTAATGAAAATGGTTTTGTCTAACTTAGGTACAAGGCCATAATTTGGTGGGGGCAGAAGGTTAGTCGATTGAATCAATTCCAATACGTGACTACACTTTTACTTATTGAACCCAGACGAATTAAATATCAAGTTGACCCTGGTGGAATTTGAACATAGAACGTAACAAGCCAGAAGAAATACAAGGTATTTTATTGATGCTTTATCAATTGTTTCTGTGGAGGTGCAATGGCCCAGTGTTTAGGGCAGCGGACACGCGGTCATAGGATCGCGTTTTCGATTCCCAGACCAGGCGTTGTGAGTGTTTATTGAGCGAAAACACCTAAAGCTCCACGAGGCTCCAGCAAGGGATGGTGGCGAACCCTGCTGTACTCTTTCACCACAACTTTCTCTCACTCTTTCTTTCTGTTTCTGTTGTGCCTGTAATTCAAAGGGCCAGCTTTGTCACACTGTGTCACGCTGAATATCCCCAAGAATTACGCTAAGGGTACACGTGTCTGTGGAGTGCTCAGCCACTTGCACGCTAATTTCACAAGTAGGCTGTTGCGTTGATCGGATCAAACGGAACCCTCGTCGTCGTAAGCGACGGAGTGCCATCCAACACAAGAACAAGGAGGTGACATCAAAAGAAATAAAGCAAAAATACGAGTAATTTGTTATTGCAGAAATCTTTGCAAAAGTACTCAAAGCTCCATAATCAGTATGATACATTTAATTTGAAATTAACAAAAGGAAATGAGCTGTTTTAATAAGTGTAGCAGTTAAATATTCTGTAGTCGTGCTGGGAATCACTTTCCGCGTGAACCAATTGTCGTTAACACACACACACACACACACACACACACACACACACACACACACACACACACACACACACACACACACACACACACACACACATAACTGGCTTCCACAGAGTTTTCGCCTTCGAAATTTACTCACAAGGCACTTCCCGGTTCGGGGCTATAGTAGAAGACATTTGCCCAAGGTGCTGCGTAGTAGGACTGAATCCGAAAACATGTTTAGATGCGAGTTTCTTAACCACACAACCAAGCCTGCGTCTGGCTATATATATGTAAATAAATTGCTGGCCTTGTATCAAAATTTGAAACTAACATTAATGAAACTTGATTCACACTGGAAAATGTAACACACATACATAAACAATCCTCACTACCACCACATGGGCATAAAACTTACATACACATACATACATTTTATCTCTGGGCGCAGTGTGTTTCTGAAAATAAGACGATCATAGTAATCTGTGGTCACGTGATGCTTTCATCAGCAGAATTGCAAGGAGGGAAATTCTCTTTGAAGTTCCGTAAATTTTGGGGATATGTACGACTATGTTATCTTAAGTTATCACATGTGTTCCTCCCATTTTTTAAAGCCAATTTACAAAGGGAAGTTGTCAGCAAATAAGAGAAGAATCCTTCTACATTTCACTTGTACTTTATTTATTTATCTGTTCCGACAAGATTTGAATGTAAAGAATAGCAATCCGCCCCCCCCCCCCCCCCCCCCCCCCAAGATATTGCATCCTGCGCTCTCACGACTGACATTTGCAGTCTGCACAGATACATAAACTTTATTGAGCAAGTCTCCTCACCTCCAAGAAATAGCTGTTAAAATATCTATCCACCGATCATACCAACCGTATGTGTGTGTGTTGGCACCCCGTCGCTTACGACGTCGAGGGTTCCAGTTGATCCGATCAATGGAACAGCCTGCTCGTGAAATTAACGTGCACTCCACAGACACATGTACCGTTAACGTAGTTCTCGGGGTTATTCAGCGTGACACAGTGTGACAAGGCTGACCCTTTGAATTACAGGCACAACAGAAACAGGAAGTAAGAGTGAGAGAAAGTTGTGGTGGAAGAGTACAGCAGGGTTCACCACCACCCGCTGTCGGAGCCTCGTAGAGCTTTTAGGTGTTTTCGCTCAATAAACACTCACAACGCCCGGTCTGGGAATCGAAACCGCGATCCTATGACCGCGAGTCCGCTGCCCTAACCACTGGGCCATTGCGCCTCCACAGCTATTGATTTAAAAGAGGAAGAATACATTAAGGAATAGATTCCTAGATATACTATGTCTGAAATAATAAATGTGTTAGATTACCTTTAATTGGAGCTAAAGTGGCGCTAAGCAACGATATAGTTCATAACATCATATACAATGTATATGACGTTGGAAGAATTGTTAATTGGTAGGTCAAAATGCCTAAGAGCATTTCTTTCGACTCTACATTTCCCACCTAAATTATCATTGCTTTTCATCCTTTCGGTATCGATAAAAAAAGTACCAGCCAAGCATTGAGGTCGATGTAATCAACACTAAATTGCTGGCCCTGTGCCAAAATTTGAAACCATTATTATTATTATTATTATTATTATTATTATTATTATTATTATTATTATTATTATTATTATTATTGTTGTGAAGGCGCATGGCTCAGTGATTAGAGCGTCGAGCTTACGATCGTGAGGTTTTGAGTTCGAATCCCGGACCGGACTACGTGTTGCGTTCTTGAGCAAGACACTTTGGTTCCCGTCGCTCTAGTTCACTCGGCTGTAGAAATGAGTTGCAACGTCACAGGTACCAAGCTGTATCGGCCCCTTTGCCTTTCTCTTGGATAACACTGGTGGCGTGGAGAGGGGAGGCTGGTATGCATGACCGGTATTTTTATCGAGATCCCATCTCTAGTACGATTGTTAATCAGGACTGCAGAGCTCTGACTACCTATTAGTTGGGCCTGTTCCTATGAAATTTCTGTGTTGGGGACCATGATCGTGATTTTCTCTAGGAGACAGGCGAGCGTCAGTTCGTCCCGTATCTTCATCCAAATATTGTTCTAGAGTTAAGTCGCGATTCGCGGTTCATTCGACTTCATTCCAGGCATGGATCCGTTGGACACAGACAGGTTGTCACCATTGTGACAAAGGAGTTCTATCTACCTCAGTTTTAAACCAAACTGTTCCTTCTAGAAAGACTGCCAATCAAGGCTCACAAGTTCTGTCTACCTGTTTCGGAATGACTATTGACTCTTCTGAGTTCCTCTGCCCTTTTCCGGTTTTATTTTTAATCCCACAGGGTGTCGAATATCTACCTCCACACGAAGCAAGATGAGTGGGTTTGCCGGTTTAGTCGCCGACGACTCGACGGTTTCACAACGCACTTGCTAATCATTCTGGGTAATTATCAATCTGGGTAATTACTTACTTCTTTACTATTATAATTTCACTATTACTTCTATAATCCCTATCGTACAATTTACTTGTTCACCACACTATAGTTTCACAATTATTACTATACTATACTTATATTATTACTATAAGGCTTAGGAGTCCGAATATTATCTCCCCTGATTTCTTAGTCAATAGATGATGGCAGATTTACGGCTGTTAGTTTAGCTGCTGTCGATGCTGCGGCGTTAAATAGAAGAGCGGGCTTGTGTCTACTAATACAGGCTGTTTGATTGGACTACTAGTTGACATGACTGGTGGTGGATTGGGTGCGTGTGGGAAGGGAGTTTTGAGAGGAGCGTCGACAAGTTGGAACTAGCATAGCTAAGATATAGAAATTTATAAACAACATCTCAAAGTTTTAGCAAATATAGAAAATAATAGAAAAGGCTTACACATTTTTGGGGAGGGCTGTTAAATGGCCATCCTATCGTGTGAATGCTTATAGCAGCACAGGAAACCCACTGGAAAAGGAGGGGGAGAGGGAGAGAGGTGGCGAAGAGGAAGCAAGTAGGAAAGCTCGCCAAAATTCCAGCATAGGGACGAATTTATATGTAGAAATCTAGATATTTTGGGAGGACCTAGCATGGCTAAGATAGAGAAATTTATGAAATTTTTGAGAAGAGCACCGACAAGTTGGTACTAGCATAGCTAAGATATAATAATAATAATAATAATAATAATAATAATAATAATTATTATTATTATTGTTGTTGTTGTTTTTGTAATTATTATTATTATTATTATTGTTCAGTAGTTTTATTTTTATAACGTGCTTTCACTTCACTACCGAGCGCAGCTCTGTGCGCCTTGGGTATGTGCTGTGGTTTGCTGTGGTGCTTTTATGTTTACTGTATTGAAAGTGTTTTGCGTAGAATGTGTGCAGTACCCAGTAGTGCAATTTTCTGTATGTTACATATATTTGTAAGTCCTGGTATTTTTGTTATGTATTTGTCTGAATATTTTTTTATTATACCTAAGGCACCTACTATGATAGGAATTGTTTCTGTTTTTAGACTCCACATTCGAGTTATCTCTATTTCCAGGTCTTTGTATTTTGAAAGTTTTTCCATTTCTTTTCGAGAAACGTTGTCATCTGCTGGTATTGATACATCAATTAGAAAGCATTTTTTTCCTTCATGATCTTTGACAACTATATCTGGTCTATTTGCCTTAATTTCTCTATCTGTGTGTATTGGCATATCCCAGAGTATGGTTGCTTTCTCGTTTTCTGTGACCTTTTCTGGCGTGTGTTTATACCATCTTTTTTCTGTTGTTATTCCATAGTGTTGGCATAGCTTCCAGTGTATATAGGTCCCAGCTCTGTCGTGTCTGTGAATATATTCCTTCTTAGCCAGGACTGCGCAGCCAGAGATAATATGATTTATTGTTTCTTGTCGATCTCCACATATTCTACAGTTACTTGTTATATTTCTTTTCATTATGTGTTTTTGGTAATTTCTGGTGGGGAGGCTCTGGTCTTGTGCAGCAATTAAAAATCCTTCAGTCTCTGCTTTGAGTCCTGAGCTTCTCAGCCATTGCTGGGATTTTTCTCTGTCTATTTCTTTCGCATTTAGTTTAGCCCAGTATTTACCATGTAGGGGCTTTTCTTGCCATCGTTTTATCATGGTCCGTTGTTGTTCTAGCTTTAGTTTGGATTTCATTTGTTTTATAGCTTTTGCTGTTTCTTCTTCTTCTTCTTCTTCGTATTTGTTAGGTAGATTGATTTCTTGTTTGTATTTGTCAGCTTCCTTAAATACTGAAAACAGTTTTTTGTTTTGCTCGTGTTTTGTGGCTATTTGTATTAGCTTCCCTTGCTTCTGGAGTAGGTATTTTTGCAGTCCTATGGTGGTTATTTTATAATAGTTTTCTAACTGTATAAGACCCCTGCCACCTTCTGTGCGTTGTATATATAGCCTTTCTCTGTCAGATTTTGGGTGGTGCATCCTATATCCTGTCATTATTTTTCTTGTTTTCCTGTCTATTTTACATAGTTCGTTTAGTGTCCAGTTAAGGATGTTGTAGCTGTAGCTTATAACTGGGACAGCTAAAGTGTTGATACCCATTATCTTGTTTTTAGCATTGAGCTCTGTTTTTAGTATTGATCTAACTCGTCTATAGTACTCTTTCTTTATTTTTTCTTTCATTTGTGTATGTTGTATCCTATCTAGTTCATTGACTCCTAAATACTTATATGGTTGGCTTTCGTCTAGTTCTCTTATTTCATTGGCTTTATCTAGTGTTATATTGCTACTTTTAACTAATTTTCCTCTTTTCAGGGTTGCTTTGGCACATTTTTCTAATCCGAATTTCATGTCTATTTCCTTGGTAAAGCCGTGTACTGTCTGTAGTAGTGTTTCTAGCTCTTTGTCGTTTTTAGCATATAATTTTAGGTCATCCATATATAGAAGGTGGCTGACTGTTTTTCCATAGCATTTGTAACCGCATCCAGTTCTATTTAGCAATTCGGTTAAAGGTGTGAGTGCCAGGCAGAACAGGAGTGGAGAGAGCGTGTCTCCCTGGAATATTCCTCTTCTAATGGGGATGGCTTTCGTTTTCACAAGTCCCTCTTTTGTTTGGAGCTGTAGCACTGTCTGCCATTTGTTCATTGAGTGCTCTATGTATTTTATGATAATTGGTGCCACCTTGTTTATGGCTAGTGTTTCCAGAATCCACGTGTGGGGAACACTGTCGAAAGCCTTTTGGTAGTCCACCCAGGCCATACTGAGGCCTTTCTTCTTTCTGCGGCTGTCTTCAGTTATGGCTTTATTGATCAATAATTGATCTTTACAGCCGTATGAGCCCTTGCAGCATCCCTTCTGCTCTTCTGGAAACAGGTTGTTATTTTCCAGGTGTTTACTCAATCTCTGCGATATTATTGCAGTAAAGGCTTTGTAGATCGTAGGGAGACAGGTTATAGGTCTATAGTTTTGTGGTTTCTCCGTTTCCGTGGATTTGGGGATTAAGATGGTTTTCCCTTTTGTGAGCCATTCAGGCATTGTCTCTGGATCTGCGAGTATGTTGTTAAAGTTTTCTGCCAGCTTTTTATGCATTGCTGGCAGGTGTTTTAACCAGAAATTGGGGATCTTGTCGTGTCCAGGTGCCTTCCAGTTGCTTAGTCTTTGCAGTGTCTGGGTTACCTCTTCAGTTGTTATAGGGGCCCAGAGTTGCTCAGGTGCTAAGTTCGTTGTTTTAATGGTCCTTTTCTGGGGTTGTTGCTTCACCGACCATATTTGTTTCCAGATATTATTATTATTATTATTATTATTATTATTATTATTATTATTATTATCATTATTGTTGTTGTTGTTGTTGTTGTTGTTGTTGTAATTATCATTATTAAAATAAATTAAAATGAGTTCTGCTATTATTCCAATTTTTAAAAAATTAAGATTTACTTGTCTGACAAATAATTTGAACTGAGACCATGTGTTGGAACTTAACCTATTACCTCCCATAATTCTATTAACTGGAATTTCTTTTTATGAAACTTTGATTTCTAGCATAAAATAGCCTTAGAAACACGCTGGAATGATCAAAATAACATTTCAAAATAACATTTTAAATAGAAATAAGCGAGATATTGGGTGAAAAATTAGCAAACCTCATTTGAATATCAGAGAAATATACCTAGTAGATATAGCAAAAAGGTTAGATATGTGTAAATATTGACAGATAATTACGAAATTTGTAATTTTTAAGTGATCTCATATGAGATCACTGGTAGGTAATGGGTTAAACGATTACAGCGTGGAAGACATATATCAACCATTCAAAAACGCGCGAGAACTTTTAACTTCACTCAAAAACACTGTTACAGTGGAAGTCTGTTAGTGACCAGCTCGCAGTTAGCGCCACGAACAATTTGACACCAATAAATCATTGTGTCAGTGAAGTTAACAGTCCTGTATTCAGTTTCTGAATGGCCAATACGTGTTTTCCACACTGAATTGTTTTATTACATTTAACTAAAGGTACATTGTCCTGTCGAGCAGTAGCAATTTGTCACAGAACCATAATGTTATTTTGGATCTTACTTTTGGAAACACTACACCATAAAGCTATATGTTAGTGCTTCTCCTGTCCTGTTTATACAATTAATCATTAAATTAATGGTTTAACGAATGTAATTTGGCTTCTATTTTTAGGTTTGTAGTGTTTCAATAAATGTATTTCCTATGTAAAGTAACTGACATAGGGTTGCAGCGCATGAAACAGTTTAAGAAAGACATTATTGACACTTAGCAATTTATATAAAATAAGTTAAGTAAAATTATATTAGTATATGGTGACCACAAAGGTAATTTACCATTGGAGCAATAATAAAGTTGTAATGAATATCATCAGTCAAAGGCTGAAGCAGAGTCAGCATAGAAATTGGATATAAAAGTGGTAAAAGCTGTGATCGTAGTTAAGAAAATCGACTGCCACAAGCCAACAAAAGAACCCTCATATGGTGGTTTGATCTGCTAAACGTAGCAGCCAAATCTTTCTTAAATTACACCCTGCCTTTGATAACATACACTTATTGTATGTTAAGGCCTGGAAGAATATTGAGGGCGAGATAGTGAGGAAGTTACTGTATGTCAGTGAGATAGTCTTTATGAACTAGGGAAAGTGGCTATGGGCCACTCAATGAGTTAGGAGGGAGACTCAATGAGTTAGGAGAGCTATCGAGTAGCTCCTTTAGCTATCGAGGAAACGTCTATAAACGAGTGAGGGAAAAACAGTAAAAGAGCCTGCATAAATTAGAATGGGAGCCTCTGAGATTCATTTCAGTGGAAGAACATACAAGTGTTAGTGAGTGAGTCTATGAACTTGAGAGAAAGTTTGTAGGAGCTAGTGTTGGAGCCTCTATAAACCAACAAGGGAGCCATTATGAATCAGGGAGGTAACCTCTATAAGCGAATGGGGATTTCCTATAAAATACGAGAGAGCCTCTATGAGTCATCACGGTTTGTGCCAATTGTGTTTTTATTTATTTATTTGTATGTATTTCAGAAACATCTAAGAACCTCTAGATATTATCAAAAACTATAAGCGTGCGAAGTAACCACCGTAAGCCATCGAGAGGACCTAACTGACTCGGTCATGATCAATGAGAACTTCATTGATCACTAGCGTGAATCAGTGGCGTTTTCTCTCTCTGAGTTGGCGATAAAGCTTGCATGAGCCAGCGAGTAGACCTGTAGTTGTCGGCTTACCTGCTAGAAATAGCAAAACTTTCCTCGTGATACTTTATTCTCTTATAAGAGAAGGTATGGTCACGGATTAAATGCCTTTGTTCATACGTCATAGGTCTGCTTATTCAGGGTTGGCCTGGATTTAGATAACACCACCAACAACAGAATAACAACAGCAACATCAATAACCGAAACTATTGACTTTCCAACATGTTAGCAGAAACGTATTTCATGTTTGGATTTTGAAATATAAAGGGAGGGCAATTGACATTCAGTAACACATCACCATCGATAATAACATTGTAAGCAAACGTTGCAGACTTTACCAGGGTGACTGGATCGATTTCATCATATGATGGAGTTCGTTGTTTTCAAAAAGCATCGGATCGTGTCGGGAAGCACACAAACACGCACACACTCACATACACGCACACACACACATACACACACACGCACACACGCACACACGCACACACACACACACACACACACGCACACACGTACACACACACGTGCACACACACATACACACACATTAACGCACACGCACACATACACACACACGCCCACAGATACACACAAACAATAGAGATTAACGTTTGACGGAACTGAAGTTAAACAACATCATAAGGAAAATATGTCATGCGCACCACTGGATCACGAACGTTTTTCTATGAAGCAAATACGCAATAGATCTTTTTCAATAGACATAGTGCAGTCTATGCTTAGCTATCCTAAGTGCTAGAAGAGAAACCAAATCCTCCCTTAAATCACCCACTGCCATTTAAAAGGAACGCAACAGAGCACAATGTAGTTCTACTCAGTGATGTCTTAAAGCTTGGACAATCTAGCAGCTACCCGGGGTCCTTATGTGTGAGGTCCACCGGGTAGCTGCTATCTATACTGTAGCATGCTGGCAATAGATAAATGGTATAAAGTCCAGTGCAGTGAGTTGCCCGGTGACATGATTTTTTATAGAATTACTCATATTTTCTAGTGGAAATTACCACCCGTACAAGAAACTTTGGAACACCTTACCGTTATACATAAGGACTGTAGCTATCAGCAGAACATAAGGAATTTAAGCGTGTATGAAATCGTAAGAAATTGATTCCCAATAAATGTTTATAAAAGGAACACAAACGGAAACGTCTGAGAATGTCAGAGGATTCTGTGAATCACCAAGTACAACGAAAATATTGTATATTTATGCAGTCGTGAAGTAGCGAACATCGAAATTATTGGAAAGTCGTATTATATAATGAAGTTATTGGTAATATATCTAACGCAGAGAGAATTAAAACACTAACTAGAAATAAATATGCGACGAAGTATGGTTCTACATGTGTTATTTCTAACAGAAAAAAAGTAAAACGCAATGACTACGGCTGAAATATTCGTAGGTTTGCTCGTTTAGACTGAAACTAGGGTTAAACAACTACAACAGCAGCAGCAGCAGCAGTAGCAGCAACAACAACAACAGCAGTATTAGCAATGCGCTGGCACTCTATGTCATTTGCCTACAAATTGATTAATTACTGGATTTCACCACTTTCAAGCAGATAATACAAGAATAGAAACCGAATTGCAGATTCCGTTCACAGGAAGCACTTACCACTTTCATTATTGCACTGGCTACACGTAGTATAAACACAAATAGGAAGGAATATCGATTTGAATATTTTTCATTAAAACCACCTGAGCATTCATCGCAATAACGTAATCAAATAAACGCTGAAATAAAAATGATATGTCACCCGATGTTGTCTATGCGCATGGGTATATGTGTAAGTGTAATTATGTACGAGCTTGTATGTGTGCGCGAGTATATATGCTAGCATGTATGAACGTATGGATGGATGTGTGTAGCTAAGTGATATGTCGAGAGAAGAAAAATCGTGTGTGAACAAGTGCTGAAGTGCAGGTGTGTCAAATAATATGGTTTAATATATATGTTTCAAGTATTTGTAAATGTGTGAGTGATATTTCCTGTTCATAGTATTTCGTTAAAAAGCTAATCTACGTATATATATGAGTGCAGTTATTTCTATGTATGTATGTATGTATGTATGTATGTATGTGTTTGCACGAATATATGTCTGTCTGTGTCTAAATGAAAGCGAGATGTTTACTTTAAGTTGAGTATATTTCTGTGCACGTGTGTCACAACGTTTCAATTTGGTGGTATGTGTAAGATAAATTTTCTTCAAGTGGAGACCAAATTGAAATATTCTATTGAGAGCCACAGTTTTAATTATTTTTTATATTCTTTTTTATAAATATTCATATAATATATTGTTTTATGTTTTGTTTTGTGCCAATCGTGTTTTTATTTATTTATATGTCTATCTTCTCTTCATTTGCAATGCTGAATTGAAAATTATTGAAAATTCCCGATTGGTTTAATAAATATTCTAATCATTTGAACGGCCACTCGTTTTAAAGAATTTCTCGTATATTTTGAAACAGGCCTTGGTCAATATCTGAAAATGTTTACACATGGAAGTAAACAAGTTTGAATTGTGTAGCATGATTATGAACATTGCAACAAGCAGGCAGACGGCATATATATATATATATATATATATATATATATATATATATATATATGTATAACTGTGTTGTTGTTGTGTGTTTACACATGAGTATATTTGTACGATTATGTATGTGTATAAATATGTATATGCATATAATTCATACATATACACGCATACATATATATATATATATATATATATATATATATATATATATATATATATATACTGTTTCTTCATACAATGTGGTTTGAGGCCTTTATTTTCTTTATTATTTGTTCTGATAGCAATGTTATAAATATTTATATTATTGAGATCGAAGCAATAGCAAAATAGAAGTATAAAAAATAAATAACTGGATTAACCTTGCAGTACTTAGTTTTATACCGATTTATTCTGATTTCGAATCCCGCTGGGAAATATTTCGTCACATCGCTGCAATAAAGCACCTGTAGCACTGTCAACTGCTCCTACACCTATATCTTTCTGAGATGTAAGGAATCTATAATTATAAAACCAGTAAAAGAAAAAAAAAAATCTATTGAAAGTGTAAAAATTTGGTATTTTTAAAAAATGATTTTGTAAAAATACTTGAAGTCGAGTTATCAGTTTGTGGCTGGAGGATGTTTCAAGATTTAAATTTGGTTGCAGTCTGGTAAAGAAGCTCTTCAATGATCTTATCAAGAAATGTATCAAGAGTTTCTTTAAAATGTTGCGATCAGAACTGTTTTAAAATTACTTTATAGTTAACTAGTTAAAATGTAGATGACTTCTAAAAGAAAGGAGACTAATTTCAAAAGTATTATATTACTTACATTGTGCATACAGATATAATAAATATTTAGCAGTCTTCGTTTGAATATATTGTAATATTTGTAGTTTTCAGAAAGACATTTCAATATTAAGTAGTTTTATTATATTTTAATTACGTTCATTTTGTAATTAAATTATTTATTTATTCTCTGTTGTAGTTTTACACGAAATAATTTTATTTTTCCTTACACCAAGTGTACTGTCTTTTATTACTATTTCGAGAATTATGTGACGTCTATGCTTTACTGATGAGATCATACATCCGGAGTTTTACCCCGTATTTGTCGAAATAATTAAAATAATAATATTGTCTAATATTCTTTTTTGTTTTACTTCGTCACATATTTATTTCTAGTTAGTGTTTTAATTCTCTCTGCGTTAGATATATTATCAATGACTTCATTATATAATACGACTTTCCAATAATTTTGATGTTCGCTACTTCACGACTGCATAAATATACAATGTTTTTGTTGTACTTGGTGATTCACAGAATCCTGTGACATTCTCAGACGTTTCCGTTTGTGTTCTTTTTATAAACATTTATTGGGAATCAATTTCTTATGATTTCATACACTCTTAAATTCATTATACTCTGCCGATAGCTATCGGCATGTATGACGGTAAGGTGTTCCAAAGTTTCTTGTACGGGTGGTAATTTCTACTAGAAAATATGAGTAATTTTATAAAAAAATCATATGTCACTGCACTGGACGCTATACCATTTATCTATTGTCAGCATGCCACAGTATAGATAGCAGCTACCCGGAGGTCTTCATACATGCGGATTGTCCAAGATTTAAGACATCACTGAGTAGAACTGCATCGTGCAAATAGAAATTTATAGTGGCATTAAATCGAATTAAAAGTTATAAACAGTTTGTTCTTGACCTTCATCTATGTATGGTTATTCATTCCACGAAAAACTGCAAGCCTACTACTTATCCGCATGTTTTATTACTGATAATAAAATACAGTTTTTCATTCAAAACGTCGCTCTACCTCAGACCAGCTTCGATAAAACTGGCCTTGCTAAATTCAACGGCTTCACATTACAGGGGTTTAGGCATAAAATTGTATCGAAATAGAAGGAATTTTGCATTAGTATCATATTAGGCATATTTAATCCGTATGATAGTGGGTTTAATTTTCTTGAATCCGAAAGTTTTAAGGAGTAAAGGCCTCAAGATAAAAGATAACATTTAAGAATGTCAAGCTACATAAAATGAATCCCCATCTTAATTCTTTTATTCACAGAATGTATAAAGTCTTAATAGGTAACGATCAGTATCCTTGAGCGATACTGTTTTATTCCTTTTAGGAATCGTTTCAGGCGGCATTATGATTCCATTCAGCGAGAAGACTTGCATACTGTAGCATATATGCAAATAACTATATAGGATTTCAGTAAACGAGATAATATAATTTGCTAAAGGATATATCGCTACATTTCATGTGAAACTGTGAAAGATAATTTACAAAGTTTGGTGAATAGGAATGTAAAAAAAATATGAAGACCGTTAAATACGAAGCATACCCTTTACGCCATTTACAAAGACTTGTAATTCAGTGACGACTGCTTAGTATGCTGCTTGATAATATCATGTAACCACAGCAACAGTTCATACGATCTCGTTTTCCTTCAAACTCAGATACATAGATACATAGATAAATGGAAACAAACGCAGGCATATATATATATACGAGAGCACGATAAATTCAGCATTAGTGTTCAGAAAGAATGAAAACATTTACTATTCGTTAATACGAAGCAATCTTTCCTGCTATATTCTTCTCAAATCATGTGTCTTTCAAAGAAATGAGATGATACGATTTAAATAATCTAAAAACCTCATATAAATAGTCATAAAGGTTTGACAGAGGAGATGATATAAGACTATAGTTTATTGTTCTAAAACGAAGAGGCGATGATATACACGTTGCCGCTTAGGTTTAGAACAATAAAATGATTTGTAAGAAGCAGCCATATTGAATATTATAACTATTAATGAATGGACATTAAACAGCTTTTATGATACTTACTCTGATTCGAAATTGTAAATCACATGTTCTCAATATTGGAACCAATATGCTAAGGCATAACAATAAGTGAACTAATAAAATAAATACTTTTATTCATACTTGATTCTAGCTCGCATTTGTAATATATATTTAAAGATGAGGTAAGCTATAGAGAAGCATGTAGCTAGTTCTGTTGCTTAGTTAATGTTTATTTATCAATAAATTCTATCCAAACAGTTTTAGTCTCCATTATATCATAGGTGTATGTGTCAAGTCCCTACTCACTGGCACTCCATCTGGGGTTATGCAGTTGAACAGCAATTCTGCATAGTTTGATGTTACAATGGCGGGTGTCAAGCGGGGCTGCGTGCTGTCACCCATTATTTTTACAATATCTGACACCACTACTCGTGTAGATTTTCTGCAAATTCAATGAAAGTATATACGCACACATAACAATTGATGTCAACCTATTTAAAACGCAACGTCATAAAAGCTAACACTGAGACTTCGAGAGAGAAATACAGTCAGCTGGCGACTGTGCCATTGCCTCATGTAGCTCAGAGGATATATAGAGTCTGGTGGATGCTTTTGGTGTCGTAGTTCGACTCCAATATGAAACTGATGCAAGCTAAGTGGCAAAACCTGTATCCATCATCATCGAAAGGCGAAAGCTGGTACGGGCAAAGTGTTTTGCCTATCTGTTAAGTACAATCAGGAGTGATGGTAAACTCAGTGAAAATGTAGATCGTAAAATCAACATACAAAATGCCAAGTCGGCATTCGGAATGGTAAGACAACTCAGGGACGACAACCTCATTATAGACTAAGTAAAGTACAGTCTATTGTGAGCAATTATCCACAATACTTTAGAGAGCTCAGGTATGGGCATTAAATCGTAAATAGATAATAAGTGATTGCATGCATTTATGAGGAAACACCTGAGAGAATTAATGGATATTATCTGTAAAGATGTGTTCAGAAATCCCTCATCCTGGGAAATGCTAAAATCCATAGCATATAAGAG
>NC_142930.1:157636163-157661163 GCF_046866305.1 Octopus bimaculoides | reverse complement strand
CCTAATCTATGGTACCATTTAATTGGAAATTTGGTTACAGTTATTGTAAAATATAATGAAAATAACACCATGTGACAAAAATGAGGGGTTTACAAGAGAAAATGAAAGGAAGGAAAAGGGAAATATTGAAGGGATATGAACCTTCATTATTACAAGCCACACATTCCCAGTTTTGTTTCATTATCCGATTAAAATGTTCATAGCAGAAAAAAAAAACAGCAACATTGTCTACGATATCATGCACTACCATGTCCGTAACAACAACACCAACAATAGCAACAACAAAAACAACAACAACAACAACAACAACAGCAGCAGCAGCAGCAACAACAACAACAACAACGTCAACAACAGCATCTCTCACCACAAATAGCACTAAAATGAGTGAAAGCATTTCAACACAGTAATTACTGGACTAACTAAAAGTAGTAGTAGTAGTAGTAGTAGTAGTAGTAGTAGTAGTAGTAGTAGTAGTAGTCGCAAAAGCAGCAGCACATCCCTCATTTCTACCGCCATTGCCAAAAACATCTTTATTACAACATCACCACCATGATAAACAAGTCATTATCATCAATCAAAGAAACACGATTGAGCATTAGCGAACATATAAAGAGGGCTTCAAGCAAAACTACACAAAACTACACTTCTCGGCCTGATAAGCTTATTTTAACAACAGCAAAAATGATGAAGAAATCCCACAGGACTACTCACTACAGATAAATTAAGAGAAATCTTAATCTGTTCGACAACTATATTTTCACGCAAGCCGAAATGTGTATGGAGAATACATATTTGTAATACATAATGTAAAAACCGGGACAAATACTGCAAGGTACTTTATCTCACTGTCCTTTTTTTTAAAATTCCAGTCCTCTTCTCCCATTAGCCATCAACAAATTTTCCACTCTGAACAGTCCACCTTCCTTTTTGAATCCTATGTTTCACTGGGGGGAAGAAGATCGTACTCTGCAGGTCTTGGTTTGAATTGTCAGCGATGTTTCGGTAATTTTGCTTTTTCTAGGATGGGATGTTGGCCCTACGCAAACTCATTTTTATTTCCAGGAAGTCTGGTGTCCATTCTTTGACCTGTCTGGCTAGGGAGGCCATATCAAGAAGTTGCATTTAGCTGGTATAGCTCTCAGAGAAATTGAGGCACACAAATCAATCACTACTCTACAACTAGAACTGGATATTGTGGTGGAAAGTTCCATTTGGTATTTGAGAAAATAGCGGCAGTTTAGATGGAGGGCAATTTAGATGGCAATTTAGATGGATAGATATCTCACAGAAGAGTTGGGTATTAAAAAGCATCCAATAAAACATATTTTTCTGGGGAATAATTATTTGTGGCACCTGATATGGTACGGCGAGTAAGCAAGGTGGCATTAAATAATGAGTTATTTGAAAGAAATATGAAATTTTTCATGATGATTTCGGAGGAATATTGGGAATTTGTCAACCGGAGCTCAAAACAGAGGTGCACATGTTGCTGACTAAAGGAAATAGAGCAAATAGTGGCCTCGTTGATTTGAAGCGTTGCGTCCAGGTATGAGATGTGGTGGAGATAGACCAAGAGTTACACGTGCGGTACTACTAGCCACAATAGGTCGGGCTTCCTTCCCCCAGAAAAAAGGAGCCGCTTGCAACATGGTTACACAATCAACAAAATAGCACGAATAGCAGAAGCAGGAGCAGGAGCCAAAGTGGTAATCAGAGCAGCAGCAATAAAAAAAAAAGTAAAACTACAACCAAAACATAGGATGAGTGTATTTTTACCTTCGAAAAGAGAGCTTCACAGCAGTGCTCTCCCCGCACCTCCATAAGTATCAGTACAAATACAAGCGGTACACCTGAACATACATGTATCAAAAAGGCACAGACCACCTGGAAAAATTTCAAACTTGGAAAATTTATGATCTTAATTTGTAACAATGAAAACAAAGTTTACACAGGTGTGCTTGTGAAAATGTACATCTACAAGTTAATTGAATAATATATGTTGTAGAAATAGATAAAATATACTTAGATATCTTTCTGCTTTCGTGTCATTGGAATAATTTCAATTGTACAGTTGAATGTAAGCAAGCAGACAAACAGCTATCGGTGAAAAGGAAAAGGAAATGTATTTAAACAAGTAGAATAATTTCTGTTGAGGCTAGACCAAGTCTGACGTTTAGTTATTACAAAGCCAATTAAATTAAAGAGATGAGTAACAACTTACTAAGGCTGTTACCACAACGAAAATTAGAAGCAGTGAGACAGACTGCCTGGTATCGAGTGAATGCACCATGCGAACGAAATTTTTACTAGTTAAACAAAATGATAACTTGTTAACCTAGTTCAAAATGGTTCAACAGTGTACAAGTTTCTGATTGGCTAAATTAAGTACGAGAATTGCAACGTATTTTAAAATTCTTATCATGACCATTGTTGTCTGTAAGCTGACGTAATCTCTTACAAGCAATTGAAGCTTATATGGGAGTCTATATTGATTATCTCCTCTGATCTTTTGTCAACTCTCATAATATGGCTATTGATTCTTGATAGATTTACGAGTGTCTTGTAGTTAAGGGATAAAAGCCTTCAAAAGAATGACAGGCGGCAGACATTGTACAGTGAATAAAATCCAAATTAGCAGCGCCTCATGTAAAATGTCAACTACATATGCATTAAAAATATCTATTGCTACAATAAAAGAAAACAAACAAACAAAATCAAGAAACATAAGGACCATTTACAAAACATATTCAGTAGCCAGCCTGGCAGTATTCATTAATAGATGGTTACATTGGGAATTAGGGGGAAAATTCGTCAAGGAGGGAAAATGTCCCCCATACAAGCATTAAAACTGGGTCATAAACCAACTTTATGGCAGCCAGTCGTAGCAAACTAAGGAGAATATGTCTTTTCAAATACAAACACAATAGAGAGTACATCTGTAAAATTTTATTAAAAAAAATAAAAAAATAAAATGGCGACCGATAGTTTGGACGGAAACAGATTGAAAGTAGATATTGAGAAGATGACTGTTACTTATGCAAGTGAATTATATTATTGATGTATGCAACCGAGAAATATAATTTGAAGAATACAAGAAACAGAAACTGAAATTGTACTGGAGTATTTACAGACTGACGAGTGAGTATTATGTGTGTGCGCACGCACTTGTGTGTATGAGTGTGTGTGTGTGTGTGTGTGTGTGTGTGTGTGTGTGTGTGTGTGTGTGTGTAAGAAGAAGAAGAACGAGTTGGTGGGTAGAAGGAATAGAAAATTTGAGAGAAAAGTTTAAATAAAACTATGAACAGATCCAAATAAACCGAAGAAAGATGTATGTGTATATATATATATATATATATATATATATATATATATATTTGCATATATACATATATATACATATACACACATGCATACATATTTACACATATATAAATATGTATATATATATATAAATAACTATATATATATACATATATGCTCACATACATGCATATGTACGTAGATATACATCTATATATATATATATATATATATATATATATATATATATATATATATATATATATATATATATATATATTTGCATATATACATATACATACATGCATACATATTTATACATACACACAAACGTGTATATATAAATATATATATAACTATATATATATATATACATATATACATACATGCATATGTACGTATATATACATTTACACACACACACACACACACACATATATATATATATATATATAAACACCAAGAAGAATTTTTCTTCTCTCATCACAGATTCGTCTTCACGAGTCCAATTTGTGTATTTGAATTTTATCCTATTGTGTTCTATATTCTATTTTTATCTAAGAATGTATATAAACTCTAGCATGTATTGATTTCTTTCATAGACACACGACCTAATTGTATATCATGTCTGTAAGTTTTTTAAGTGTATTAACGATGTAAGTTTAGCGAAATTTATGGAACTGTTACTCGAAACCCAGACAAGGAATCGGTTTATCAGGATTACATTTTGTCATGAGGAAGGCCGTTTTATTTTAGGTTTTTTTTTCCTTTTATTTTTGGTTAGAAAGTAGTGTGGTTGATTGTGTCTCTACCAATGTTGTATTAGTTCATACTTTTCACACACATACATGCTCACATACATACAAATACAAATATACGCGGAGAAGCACACGCATCTTACATGGACTTACATAAACATGTATGTATGTATGTATGTATGTATGTATGTATGTATGTATGTACGTGCGTATGTATATTGGTATGTATGTATTAGTGTATGTTTCTATGAATGCATGTACATACGTATGTATGTTTGTATGTCTGTACTTACGTATGTATATTTGTATGTATGTATTTGTATGTTTGTACGTATGCAAGTGAAGGGGCGTGGCTTTGTGGTTAGGGCATTCGGCTCACCATCGTAAAGTCATGAGTTCAATTCCCGGCGAGGCGTTGCGTCCTTGAGCAAGACATTTTGTTTCACGTTGCTCCAGTCCACTCAGCTGGTAGAAATGAGTAGTATCTGTATTTCAAAGGGCCGGCCTTGTCACACTCTGTGTCACGCTGAATCTCCCTGAGAACTACGTTAAGGGTACACGTGTCTGTGGATTGCTCACTCACTTAATTTCACGAGCAGGCTGTTCCGTTGGTCGTATCAGCTGGGACCCTCGTCGTCGTAACCGACGGAGTGCTCCTATATGTATGCATGTACGTACATATGTATGTTAGTATGTATGTGTATATGTATGAATGTATGTGTGTATTGAGTTGTCGGATGAATTCTTTGTTCCCCTCCATCATTTTGTTTAATCCTTCCACTGTTATTTGTAGTTAAATTTGTACAAGGCTATAGATAAAGACATTTACTCAAGATGCCATGCCGCTGCGATGCAAACTTTTTAATCCGTTCGGCCATATTGTGCCTCTGGGTTTTAAGTGCCATCAACCAAATTTCATTCAGACGTCTTTAATTCGGCCGAAGATATGAGGGAAAATGTTTCTCCAGTTTGCCACACAGTCGGATCGAACTCGAAAGATAAAGCAATTACAAAGCGTACTTACTCACAAAGTACTGCTTGGGGGCAAAAAGAATGACAAAAGGAATAAAAGTATACGCACTACGTTAAGCGAAGCTGCATTGCCCTTCCATATAATTTAAGTATTGCTGCGTGGCTAACAATAAATCCTTAGTTAAAAATATTGCTTATAAATGTAGCGTGGTGGAGGCGCAATGGCCCAGTGGTTAGGGCAGCGGACTCGCGGTCATAGGATCGCGGTTTCGATTCCCAGACCGGGCGTTGTGAGTGTTTATTGAGCGAAAACATATAATGCTCCACGAGGCTCTGGCAGGGGATGGTGGTGAACCCTGCTGTACTCTTCCGCCACAACTTTCTCTCACTCTCTCTTCCTGTTTCTCTTGTGCCTGTATTTCAAAGGGCCAGCCTTGTCACAATGTGTCACGCTTAATATCCCCGAGAACTACGTTAAGGGTACACGTGTCTGTGGAGTGCTCAGCCACTTGCATGTTAATTTCACGAGCAGGCTGTTCCGTTGATTGGATCAAATGGAACACTCGACGTCGTAAGTGACGGAGTGCCAACAACAAAATGTGGCGTTATAACTAATCATTGAACTTTCACTTATATAAGTTCTGCATCTTGTCATATTTAATCAAGATTACATAATCTTCTCCACACATTTTCGAAGTAATGATAAAGCGAACTCTACGTCTCTAGCCTCGAAAATCGGGAATTAAAAGATAATTATATAGATTATCACTTATCATAGAGCATTGCGAGATATGATTAGCCTTATATTAGTGACAGGTTTGGTTGAATCTCTATTGTGTTGACATTTTGCAACTCTTGACATGGTCGAATAGTAGTTTTATTAATAAATTTGATGAGATAAGGATCAAATGCACAGATTCTATCCGACTAAATTTCGTATACTTTAAACTCAATTTATAATATTTCTCGGTGTATTAGAAGCATAACTGCTTCTATCTATCTATCTATCTATCTATCTATCTATCTATCTATCTATCTATCTATCCATCCATCCATCTATGTATCCACCATCCATCCATCCATCCATCCATCCATCCATCTATCTATCTATCTATCTATCTATCTATCTATCTATCTATCTATCTATCTATCTATCTATCTATCTGTTAGGTATAGTAAGGCTCTAGCAATAGATCGAAATAGAATAGAGGGAGACCTAGATAAGAAATTAGATGAGGCACATAGAAATGGTATCGTGTCCAACATACTGGCGACGAGGTTAGGCCTCGACCAACACGTCAACGCCAAACACGAAGGATGCGTTTTCAGAGCTAGGATGAGCACTCTGAGAAACGAAGGACCTGGAACCGCCCGAGAGGCCCGAGTGGCGGAGGCGCAACGAGGCATCAAAGCCAGCATTAGGTCTTTGACAGATGAACAGGGTGCGAATTACTCAAGCCCGGAAGGATGTGCGGGACAACTGGTGGGTCAGAACGCAGGGTGGACTTTAGTGCCTACCTGCGTGGTCTGCTACGATTCTCAGCAAGAGAGGCAGAGTGTTGTGAAAGACCCATCACAGCCGCGGACGTACGGGATGCGATGGCAGGCTACGCAGGAAACAAGTCGCCAGGCTTGTTTGGTCTGCCCTCCGAACTTTATTGTCATTTGCCAGACTTGTTTGGAGGCGTCTTGGCAGCAGCCTACTGGAACTGGCAGCAAAACGGGAGTATCCCCAGTTTTGTGAGCCAAGGAGTGGTGCACTGCTAAAGAAAGATCCAAACAAGGGGAACGTCATAGATAACTTCAGGCCCATCACTCTGCTCAATGAAGATTTGAAGATTTTGGCCAAGGTGCTAACCGAGAGGTGAGAGGTTGGCGCTTGTAATCGAGAAACTGGTCGACAAAGTGCAAACATACGCCGTGCTGGGCAGGATTATCCATGACAATCTCCATCTGATGCGCTACATCATTGACAGGGTAGTTAAGGAACTTGGCGTGGGTGGGGCGCTGATCAATTTGAATCAATCGAAAGCTTTCGATAGAGTCGACCATTGCTACTTGGAGGCTGTCCTTAGAGCGGCTGGTTTCGGTCCAGTCTTCCGCGGTTGGATCGCTGCTTTATACAGCGGCATCTGCTCGGTAGTTTGCGTAAATGGTCACCTGTCCAGGCCATTTAACATCACGCGTTCGGTACGTCAATGATGCCCCCTCGCGTCTCTTCTGTACGTATTAACTCTAGAGCCACTACTACGAAGGCGGGAGAAGCTAAAGAGCATCCCGCGAGAACTGGGATGCAGGAGGAGAGTGTTTGCATACGCGGACGACGTCACCGTCATAGAGTCGAGGCACAGGCACATCGACCTGGTCGGCGAGACACTAAAAGAACACGAAGCGGTAACGGGAGCGAAAATCAACCGGGAAAAGTCAGTTGGCTTGCGGCTCGGCACCTAGAGAGTCAGGCCTATGCCGTCCAAGAGCCTCACCATCGTGGGACACTGGTCCGACGGACTGGTTAAAATGCTCGGGGTCTGGTTCGGAACGGACCTTCAAATAGAGAAGAACTGGGACGGGATTACGAGTAGGGTGGCCAATCTCACCCAACAATAGGCCGAGAGAAAGCTATCCCGAAAACCTCGGGCGGAGGTGGCGAACACGTACATCGCATCCGTCATCTATTACCGCCTGACTGCTGTGTCTTGCCCCGAGCCGACCATCACCAAACCGGAACACATATTCTTCCGCTTTTTGTGGAAGGGAAGCGTTGCGATGGTTAGGCGATCCATTTGCTGCCGAGTGTGTGTGTGTGTGTGTGTATGTGTGTGTGTGTGTGTGTGTATGTGTGTGTGTGTGTGTATGTGTGAATGTGTGTGTGTGTGTATGTGTGAATGTGTGTGTGTGTGTATGTGTGTGTGAATGTGTGTGTGTGTGTGTGTGAATGTGTGTGTGTGTGTATGTGTGTGTGTGTGTGTATGTGTGGGTGTGTATGTGTGAATGTGTGTGTGTGTGTATGTGTGAATGTGTGTGTGTGTGTATGTGTGTGTGAATGTGTGTGTGTGTGTGTGAATGTGTGTGTGTGTGTATGTGTGTGTGTGGGTGTTAATTCTTTACTGCCCACAAGGGGCTAAACACAGAGGGGACAAACAAAGACAGGCAAACGGATTAAGTCGATTATATCTACCCCAGTGCGTAACTGGTACTTATTTAATCGACCCCGAAAGGATGAAAGGCAAAGTCGACCTCGGCGGAATTTGAACTCAGAACGTAGCGGCAGACGAAATACCGCTAAGCATTTCGCCCGGCGTGCTAACGTTTCTGCCAGCTCGCCGCCTTCTTGTGTGTGTGTGTGTGTGTGTGTGTGTGTGTGTGTGTGTGTGTGTGTGTGTGTGTGTGTGTGTGTGTGTGTGTGTGTGTGTGTGTGTGTGTGCAGATATGTGTGCATGTAAAATTATAGGAAAAATAGTGATAAAGGATTGAAAATTTTTATATGTATATTCAAATAAAGCAAGTTTTATCTTTTAGCAAAAGAGTAAATCGTTTTATTCTTTGTATTTAAGTATATGAAAATAAATATGCAAAAGTTTACACATATTCAGTCTATAGAATTTTTCGCCCACCATCGTACCTACATACATACATACATACATATATATATATATATATGTATATATATAAATTTATTAATGAAGGTAGAAATTGATATTGATCACTTAAAACCAGTGGTCTAGCATATTAAAAAATCCGAAGATTAAAATCATATTACATACAAGAATAAGAGGAATGACCAGCAAATGTGGATTCCTGAATGCTAGAAATAGATGCCGAATCATCTAACCAGGAAAAAGCATGTTCTCAGTAGAAAAATCAGCGACACAACAGACTGTAAACGAGTATCCACATTTGCTGGTCATTCTTGTATGCATATATATATGTAAGTATGTATGTGTAGATATATATGTGTGTGTATATATACATATATATATATATATATATATATATATATATATATATATATATATATCAACCACACACACACACACACACACACACACACACCACACACATATATATGCGTGTGTGTGTGTATGTATGTAAATCTATATCTATATGTATCAATCAATATGTACCTGTCTTCACCTCACAAATCACATATACTTTGAAACACGCACAAGCACTCCCACACTAAAAACACACACACACATGCACACTCAAATAAACATACCTTTTTTGGTGTATGTATTTATAATATAGACAGCTGCCTAATTTATCCTACCATTAATATTAATTTAAAACACTTTTCATAATATATATATATATATAAATAAAAAAAGATATATGCCTCTTCCTTTCTGTCTGTCATGAAATAAATATCTTATGTACTTTTAAAATAACATTTTGTATTCTGAAGGAATAACAAACTTATAATTATTTAGACTATTTGAAACAAATTGTTTATACCACTATAGTATATAAGTATATATGTATAAGTGTATGCATTTGTGTGAATACTTGAATATACATGATGTACACTCTCTTAAAGATATCTACGAGAGTATGTATTCATGTCTGTAATGCAAGCCATATACTACAGGTTCAAGTTTGTTCTTGAGAGAAAGGATCAGTGTACACGTAAAAAAAAAAAATCCCAGGGAGAGGAAGGTTCTTAGGAGACAGCGTTCAAAGATTGCAAACCATCTAAAAAGCAAACTGAGTGGCAGTGAAAAATCTCGCCTGAGAACAATACTGTTGGAAATTGAGAAAAGTCTAAAATACTCCCATGAAAAAGAACGAGCAGACAAAGAAGCTTGGGTTATAAAAAATATAAACTCAAACTTAAAAATCTTCTTTAACTTTACTAAAGAAACTGCCTCAGTGCTTTGCAGGGAAGGGCCCCGCTCCCAAAAGATGGCTCACTCACGGGAAACCCAATGAAAATAAGTGAAACACTGAATGAACAATTCAAAAGTGTTTTTACTCAACCCTTACGGAACACTCAAGTCAGCAGACCTGTAGATTTTCTTTAATCACTACAAATGTAAAGAAAGAGAGGCAGTAATAGTTGTTTACATTGATATAAATGAAGATGTATTACTGGTCATAGATGAAATAAACTCAAACACATCTACTGACTCTGAATGTTTTCCAGTAAACCTTCTAAAGTCGTGTAAAGAAACCCTAGCAAAGCTACTGCAGTCTTTCTTCTAGAGTTTTCCTGCTAGAGGCAAGCGTCTAGACAAGTTGAAGGAAAGTACAATGTGCCCTATTTATAAAGAAGGTAAAAGAGCTGATGCCAAAAACTGTAGGTTTCCCTCTAGTCACGCACATCGGCTAAGTAATAGAACGGATAGTCCATTCAAGGAACTAATCAAGTTCCTTGAAGAAAATTACTGACTGACTGACACCCAGCGTGGTTTCCGACCAGGAAGAAGCTGCTTACACAGCTCTTACAACAGTAAAATGTTGAAGCACCTGGTTAGCCACTGAAATACATCTCTTTATTTTGTTATCGTACCCGTTCATGCAATTCTGCAGCGGCAGTCATTAAATGCTTAGCGCGATTTCGCCCGTCATTAGGTTCTAAGTTCAAATGCCACCGAAGTTGACTTTGCCTTTCATCCTTTCGGCATCGATAAAATAAATACCATTTGAGCACTGAGGCCGATATAATCGATGTAGCCCTCCCTCCCGTATTGCTGGCCCTCTATCAAAATTTGAAACTAATATTTCAAGGTCCAATACAGTACAAATATCATTTACCGATTGCTGTTATATAACAGAAGTATCGTTCTCGTATGGTTGTGAACTACGAATTCGGTACTCATGGCTGATGGCGCATAACAACGCACAAACGCATGCGTTCCATGATCCAATGACGTCAATCATAACCCAATGTGTTTTTACATATGTTGTTCAAGAGGAGAAATTTTTTCTGAGACTATTTCCATAGCGAAAAGTCTCCCAACGTTCGACTCTACAATTCGACTTTACAGTAGTAAACAGCGATAAGTTATATTCCCCTACTTTCCTTGTTCGTGTTTTTCAAGGTAGATGCAAATATCTATATTTTGAATAATCCTAAACTCAGAGAAAAAGTATTAATTTCTGTGGTTTGTTCATTTATTGGAATAGATGAATAAAAGTAAAGTTTGCATTGCAGTAATTCTACGAGGATGGATTTATAAAGAACGAGGACAAGGCAGATGATATTTTCGGACATCTGAAAAGAGGAACAAGGTGCCTGACTGCGGAAAGAGACCTGAATGAAAGGAATGAATAGAAAAGAAGCGCATTGTATAATCTAAAGGAACTGTGATGTAAGGTTACAATATTCATAGGGCCTGACACTAACGTGAAGAAGAATCACGTGGAAGATACAATTTGGCAGAGTGGATGATATAGGCGAGTTGAACGCTTGTTTATCTTGCACACATCTTTATCTTGGATGCAATTTATATAATGGTTGGGAGAGGGAGACAGAGAGATTGTGTGTGTGTGTGTGTGTGTGTGTGTGTTTGTGTGTGTGTGTATTTGTGTGTGTTTGTGTTTGTGTTTGTGTGTGTGTGTGTATGTGTGTGTACAAACGATTTTAGATAATGGAAGCAGTCCAAAACAAACTACCGTTATTGTAACAAAATACATGTGTTGATGCAGTCAACTTCACAACTTGAAGCTCTAATAAGCATCTTATAATTTTTTTTTCCTATTTGGAAAATGTATAAAACAAAATAAATAAATAACAGGTGAAAGCAAGAAGCGCAGTAACAGAAAAGAAGAATAAACCTAGACAAAAACATCACTACAAAATTTTCCCCTAAACAACACAAACGAAATCCTACCTGTGCGAAAGGGAGAAGGGAGCCATATAAATTTATTTATTCTCACCCCACTTTTCAACTACTTATCCATTACCTCGTATAGATGGTTTATAAAACAACTACGCTAATTCTATATAAAATCTGATACAAATTCATAAACGCAAATATATTCATTCTATGCACAACCCGAATATTCACACGATGTTAATAAAATAAAACTTGAACAGTCATCAGAAATCTTTCACATTCATATACTTCTTATTGGCATTTTTTTTTTGTAAATCTTTATGTCACTCCCCTTCACATAAAAATACAACATTACTCTTGATAATTTCGCGTTTCGTCAAAGTTTCTAAATTCCTATGATATCTCCCTTCCCGCCTCTCTCACACACACACACACACTCTCTCTGTATATATATATATATATATATATATATATATATATATATATATATATATATTCTTTGATTCTTTTATTCTTTTAGTTCAGTCATTTTGACTGTGGCCATGTTGGAGCACCGTCTTTTTATCCGATGAAATCGACTCCTGGACTTGTTCTTTGTAAGTCTGGTACCTATTCTATGGGTCTCTTTTGTCGAATCGATAAGTTACGGGGACGTCCACACACCAACACCGTTTGTAAATCGATGGTGCAGAGACAAACTCAGACACAAATGCACAAATGTATACGTACACTTATATATGAGTGGATTTAGTAGACAGAAACTGAGAGAAGCCCATCGTGTATGTATATATATATAAAGGAAAGAAGAATTAACAACAATTAACAATTAGAAGTTGATCATTGGTATTAAAAGTTCACAGTTTAATTGTAGTTAATAAAACATTTACATCTGTTTCAGTTTGTTATTTTGAAGTAAATTTGCATTTATCAAGTTCTATTTAGCAAACATCGTTAGAATGATTTAGAGTTTTCCGGAGGAGTATAGACTGGAGAAAACGGAAAAGGGAAAAAAGTAAAAAGGGAAAAAGTTCGTTAAGTCTTACATTTTTGTGTCCTTTAAGTTTCCACGTGTGTGTACATTTCTTCATTTAGATGAATGGAATAAGTGAGGAAAATGACTAGTTGACCGGCGGTGTTAGTCGGAAGTGTTATACCTGGTAGTAATATCCGGTGTCGTTAATTGTAATAAATAACCCTGTTTGAGACGGCTAGATAAGTCCCTATGATTACAAATAATGCCCTTGTTAAAAATTAAGGATGCTCTTAAAAGTTTAAGTGCGACATACGGTATAAATTTGGGTTACGTAAAAGCTATCAGAAATATATAAATAGGACTTGTATAGGATATCTTCAATAAGTATAAGGAATACTGTAAGATTGCATTGGAAAAAGCAAGATATAGGCACAAAATTAAGTACCTTTACTCGGAGCCTTATAAAAATAACCCGAATATCATAAATATCTATAATTATAATAATAGTAATAATAGCCAAAATATAAGGTGGCTGTCCGAATTTTTAAAGGGCAAGTTATTTGGGGGATCAGTTATTATATCAATCGATTAGTTGTTGTACTTTTTATTATTATTCTTCCTAGTTTCATAGGAGTCTAACTTTTTATTGTTGATAGAGGCTATAATAGTAGCTAGGTTGCTAGTTAGGCTATGGTCTACTCTAATTTTATTGCTAAAGATTTCTGAGTATTTCGTATTCATATTGAAGTGCTTATTTATAAGTTTCGTTACAAGGGATTATTAGCCAGATGTTAGTCGTATTCCGCTTGTTATTTACAATATTTTTGTTTTCGGTGTAAAAACTGCTCTCAGTAATGTTGTAGATCGTAAATTTATGGTAATAATTATTCTTCTTATTTCTATTATTATTTTTATTACTATTGCTATCAGCTTTGGTAGGGTTGTTCCTATTCGATTTATCTATTTTATTTACCTTAGTATCATAATTACTAACAGGGAATTTATTGGTTCTTTTAGGTGTATTATTTAAATTTTTATTGTTATTATTCTTCTTCTTAGTATTATTATCATTACCATTATTAGTAATATCGTTATAGCTAATGTTGTTATTAATATTATTATGAATCTTATTATTCTCCCTACTATTTTTATTATTGTGGAGGCGCAATGGCCCAGTGGTTAGGGCAGCGGACTCGCGGTCATAGGATCGCGGTTTCGATTCCCAGACTGGGCGTTGTGAGTATTTATTGAGTGAAAACACCTAAAGCTCCACGAGGCTCCGGCAGGGGATGGTGGCGAACCCTGCTGTACTTTCTCTCACTCTTACTTCCTGTTTCTGTTGTGCCTGTAATTCAAAGGGTCAGCCTTGTCACACTCTGTGTCACACTGAATATCCCCGACAACTACGTTAAGGGTACACGTGTCTGTGGAGTGCTCAGCCACTTGCACGTTAATTTCACGAGCAGGCTGTTCCGTTGATCGGATCAACTGGAACCCTCGACGTCGTAAGCGACTCAGTGCCAACAACATTTTTATTATTACTACTAATTATTGTAATTGTTATTGTTATTATTTTTCTGATTATTATTTTAGATATTTTGGCTATTATTATTACTACTATTGTAGTTATAGATATTTATGCTATTCGGGTTATTTTTATAAGGCTCCGAGTAAAGGAGCCTTTTGGGCCTATACCCTGCTTTTTCCAATGCAATCTTACAGTGTGCCTTATATTTATTGAAGATATCTTTGTTGGACGAGAGATACGAAATTATTTTACTAACGTTAGTTATGAGTGGATTTGGTAGACGGAAACTGAAATATATACGACGGGTCTCTTTCAGTTTCCGTCTACCAAATCCACTCACAAGACACTTGCCCAAGGTGCCACGAACCATGTGATTGGGAAGCAAACTTCTTACCACACAACCACGCCCGCGAAGAGAGTTAAAAATTTCTTTGATTAGCTTACAGCAATTTCAGGTACAGGAACACGGAACCAGTAACAAGCATCTTCACAACCTCTTCAGAGCTATAGTTACACGCACACTCATATATAACGGGCTTCAACACTGACTATTGAACAGGACACAAAATTGGTGAAGAGAAGGCGACTATAGATGTACCCAGACCCACTAGGCTGCGAAGTGAACTTCTCAATAACACAGTTGTACTTGCTTCAAATTTAGAAATAAATATTTATTCACTTTGATAACGACGTTAGAGTCATATAAGTTAATCTAAGTAAATATATAGATAGGAATATTTCATGACATGACAAGTTATAAACCTATGTTTTTCCCTCTGAATATACTTGTTAGAGAGCTGACAATTTTCTAATATGAAGAAATAGATGAGTGAGATGAAATTCATTGATAAGCTGTAGTTTATCTCAATGATAAATAGATATAGTGAGTAATGTGTTATTTCCCCAAGGTAGTTGTGCTAGATAAATAATGAGTCCTTTCTTGAACAGCCGGTTTTTAAGAGGCGGATTTATCTACAACGGGGGTGTGATGAAAAACCAGATCAATATCAGGAAGATTGCAAATCGAAATTGTAATACAGCGAACTAGATTGAAATAAAATAAAGGAAAAAGAAAAGTATTTTGTTCTCTCTTCAGTCTCCTTTTGTATTGTTTATAATCTATAATTGTAGAATAAGAGGTTTATAAAAGATTACATTGATAGATATGTTGAAAGCCGTTTAATTAGATTCAATGTGTATTTGTACAATTCATTTAACTTCCCAAATGGTTTTCCCTTCACCCTCTCCTTGCGTATTCATTTTAAGTCTGCACCATTGTCTTCCCAGTCGTGCTGGTTGCATTCATGAACAGCGCAATCGATACACTCTGTTTGTCATGATAAAGGGAAAAACAATATCCTTACTTTGGGAGAGAAACAACTAGTTTATTTAATCGCGAGAAATGTTTTCACCCTTTCACTGCTATTACCCTCTACCTTTTATTTCTGATTAGAATAAACTTTTCCATTTTTCATAAATTTCAAGATTTAACAATTTATTCTCCTTCCGGAGTTGACTCTTCTATAGCAGTTAATTAAAATATATTTGTCGTAACAACCTTCTGTATTTAGTTAAGAAATAAAGTGGTATTTAATGTTAGGGAGTTGAACTTTTATCATAGAATTTGCTAACTATACCCCTGATAACAATGACACAACGTATAGAAACAGAGGTTGTTATACTAACAATATATATATATATATATATATATATATATATATATATATATATATATATATATATATATATATATACATGTGTATATATATATGTATATATATGTATATATATATATATATATATATATATATATATATATATATATATATATATATATATATATATATATATGTATATATATATGAGTATGTGTGTGTGTATAGAGAGTGAGAGAGTTTGTACAGTTCTGTTGATACCAGATATATGAGACAAGATTGAAGAACAGTTAGGAATGAATAAAATAAAAGCTAAGCTAAAATTGTGAAATAATACTGTAACACGGTAGATATCACTGAAACCTTAAAAAAATTTTTTTATGGTTTAATTAGAGGAGGAAGAGCAGTGCCTATAACCGATTGCGGAGCTTCAAATTGTTGGCAGGTAAAGAAGTTCTCTTCAGGTCAGAAACAGCTCGAATGCATACGATAGAGATGAACTCCGCTAAAGATATCAAAATGTCGGTATTAAATCGAGCGACAGATTAAATTTAATCTCTAAGAAGACCGGAAATACAATTCAGTGAATTCGATTGAAATAAAAGAATGAAAAATCGTTTAGTCTTCTCTGTCATCTTGTTTTTATCTATAATTGTAGTTTAAGTGTAACATCCGGAGGACAACCAATCAGTTTCCTTCCGTACATCAAATTTCATTACATAAAACTTTAGTTGATTCGAGATTACAGTTGACGCATGTGTGGGATGCCGTGCTGTGTGATTGAACCTGAAACTACATAGATTCAAAGTAAACATTTTAGTCAAAGAAAATTACATCTAAGATCATATGCCATGCTACTATTCGTAACCGATATGAAACTTAACGCAGATTATATTAAGCGAAATTGTTGTTGTTGTTGTTGGCACTCCGACGCTTACGACGTCGAGGGTTCCAGTTGATCCGATCAACGGAACAGCCTGCTCGTGAAATTAACATGTTAAGTGGCTGAGCACTCCACAGACACGTGTACCCTTCACGTAATTCTCGGGGATATTCAGCATGACACAGTGTGACAAGGCTGACCCTTTGAATTACAGGTACAACAGAAACAGGAAGTAAGAGTGATTGAAAGTTATGGTGGAAGAGTACATCAGGGTTCGCCACCATCCCCTGCCGGGGCCTTGTGGAACTTTAGGTGTTTTCGCTCAATAAACACTCACAACGCCCGGTCTGGGAATCGAAACCGCGGTCCTATAACCGCGAGTCCACTGCCCTAACCACGGGGCCAATGCGCCTCCACGATTAAGCGAAATACTCATGGATAAAAATGCAATGACTATCGGTTTGAAAAAACCCCATCGTATGAAGAGTGTATAGTTTGAAGCATTGTGAAAATAAAGTCAAATGTAATTAAGAAATACATTGCATTGCACGTTGGAAATAAAAAAAAATGAAAAGAAAAACAATATTGAAATAGAAGGTAAAAGTGTTCATTTGTTTTTATTTTCGACATGCAATGTTGAGAATTTCTAGAGCAAATTTACTCTTTGTTTTATACACGTTTGTTAAAACTAACAAGCTTATGCGGCAAAGTTACTTGTATTTTTTATATAGCCAGTGTTCCAACGTAGTTGTGATGGTTTAATCAAAGTAAAGAGCTGAAGAACTGAAAAATTAAAATGTTCCAAGCAATATTACACTTATAAGGCGGCGAGCTGGCAGAATCATTAGCATGTCGAGCAAATTGCTTAGCGGTATTTCGTCCGTCTTTACGTTCTGAGTTCTAATCCCGCTGAGGTCGACTTTTCCCCCTGCCTCTGTGTTTTGGGGTCGAAAAACTAAGTATCACTTGAGAATTGGGGGTCGATGTAATCAGCTTACCCACTGCTTGAACTTGCTGGCCTTGTGCCAAACTTTGAAGCCAATATTATAGTTATGATGGTGAAAAGATTTTGATGAAGATTATACAGGAATAGAAAGTATGACAGGCATAATAATTAAGCAGAATTAAACTTCATTTCTTCAGGTATTGTTGTTGTTATTGAGTAACCCAATGTCAGTCCTATATAAATGAAGCTCATTCCTATCCTGATAATCTTGTCTTTTTGGACGAGGATTTGTCGAATAGGATGCAAATGCCTTCCAATATTTGTTTCGTCCCCGAGGTGACTGAGATATAAGACGAGCTTACTAACAGTGTGGGCAGTCTACCACAGAAATGGTCGGAGGGAATGATATCTCTAGAAGGTAAGAGCAGGAGGAGAGAATGTTTACATTACCTCCGTAATATTTTACCACCTGATCAACGTGTCTTGCTTCAGTTTTTATCTGACTACTTTGAAAATTCTGTTCCTGAGCCTTATTTGCAGAGTAACGATTGTATCTCGTGTAATTTGTCTTAACTTAACAATATGTAATACTAATACTGCAAATTAGAGACTTTTCATTTATATAATTTTGATTATTCTGGCATTAAACGGTTATCGAGGAATGATAGGTGTGTATTTCCTGTGTTTATATATACTCATATAAAGGTATTATACTATATACTTTTCTATTTGATTTTTAATGTTCATAAAATATTCATTGAGGCTAAATAAGTCAGCAAGTAAGTTATTGGAATTTTACGAACATTTGTTTACAACAAGTATGTTTGCTATTACTATATATTTTTCCCCTTTATATTTTGTTTAAGCCGTGCATCGGAATAGCGTCAACAAACGAGAACAATGGTCTATTGTAATACCCCCAAACAGACGCAGTGTGTTCCACTGATATGAAAAGCTATTGCTTCGAGGTAAACATTTTAATTGTGACGAGTAGTACACATTGTAATAATGGGAAGATCTATTCAATGTATAAGTTTGTCTGAAGACAGGAACATGTTAAAGCTTAAACCATAATATCTCATGTTGATAAACAAGCTCTTGAAATAATAGGAGGAAACAGTAGCAGCTGCAGTCATAACAGATGCGGCTGTAACAATGAATATATACCAACAATAATAACAACAAGAGAGAGATTTTTCTATTTTCTTCCTTCTTTGATTTCATTTTCTAACGGAAAAAAAGTCTATCATTTTAATGAAGCCAACAATATTTGCTGCATGAGGTTTCTAACTCTAAAGTCAATATTTACTTCGAATTGGTTAGAAAAGGAAAGTACAGAAACATTTTGATATAGAAGTTTCAAGAGAAAGCAATTCTCTTTATCAATACATTTCTTAGAAAATCTGATAGGATATTTCTAAAGGAATCTATTTCATTTGGTTGACGTTGTTGTTTAGCCAGTGAACAAACCATGATCAAGAGATTCCAGTTTTAACCACCCTGATATTTCAGAGTTACGTAGGATTATTATAATCTGATATTTTATCTCCAGCATTGCGAAATTTCAGGAAGATCTGACTACTATTTCAAGCACGTCGTGGTTTACGGTTAGATCAAAACCCGGTAGTACTATGTCATTACGGGATCAAGCTTTTCAGCCGTACGGGCCATTATTTACATCAGTGGTTCTCAAGCGGGGTCCATATGGCCCCTGAGGGCCCATATAAGATTTTTGGTGGTTCACGTCACAATACAATAAATTGGGGATCCACAATAATACTTGAAGGACCCCTGGAAAATTTTTGCTTTAGATGTATGTATTGGTATGTATTGCAAGAAACAGTAAGGTGTCTCTTCCTAACATTTTACATAGTTCAACCAACACAAACTTATGTGTGAAAAACAAAAGAGGAGGTTTGAAAGAAGTCCCTATAAAACTAAATTTTAAACATTAAATGGTTATGGGGGTCCACCAGAATAAAATAGTAATCAAAGGAGACTCCCGCAAGTAAAATAGCAAATTGGTGATTCACAACATTATTTTAGGGGTCTCTGAAAAGATATTGCTTTAGATGTGTGTATTGATATGTATTGCAAGAAACAGCTGGGTTTCTTTCTCTAACGTTTTACATAGTTCAGCCTACTCAAATTAATGTGTGAAAAGCAATAGAGGAATTTTGAAAGAAGTTTCTATAAAACTAGTTTTAAATATGGAATGGCTGTGGGAGTCTATCAGAATAAAATATAATCAAAGGGATCCATAGATAAAAAAATGGTTGAGAACCCCTGATTTATATGATTGGGTTGGGGCGCAAGGCACTTCATATCAACCACTCATGCACCATTTTCTTGAAATACATGGATGCCATCCTCACCCACTCGCTTTACTTCAAGAGGCTAATAATGCTAAGCAATGAACGCATAAGCATTAAAATTGAACATCCCGTTGATGTTGGATCACCCTCTCTGCTTCACATTCAACTGGAAAGAGATGAAATGAACAAATTGCTACTAGAAAGTGGCCAGTAGAGACTATCTCCTTCTCTGTGCCAAAACTGGATACATACGTAATGAAATCACCTGTTACCAAGATGAGTTCAGTAAAACTACAAATAGAATCACCCATACCGCACAATTTGTCCAGACAGTTGAAATCAACTTATATCCTGCTTCTTTCATCAAGCCACACCAAGGGTCCAAACCAAGAGAACGGAGAAACAATGCAACCTTAGAGCAGTGTACGAATATATTCGCACGTACGCTTATGTAAATGAACGTTACAGACGTTACATGCCTCCATTTTAGTGGATGACTTGCATATGTATAGTGATCGTCTTATGGGGGTTATGATGTATATAAAACGTTTATGAGTTCATGAAATTTTGAGTTCACGAAATTGTGTTTTGCAATCGGATGACGACATGTACATGGCTGTGAATTCAAGCATGTTGGCCATTATCATACCTGTTTAAATTTGTGTCGATATATATATATATATATATATATATATATATATATATATATATAAATATCTATATGCTTGTACGCTTGTACATATGTGATTATCTTTCTAATAGATTGAGCCTTTGTATGTATGTATGTATGTATCTATCTATCTATCTATCTATCTTCTTATATATCTATATGTGAAAATATATGTATGCATATTTATATATATCAAACGTAATCTTGTTTATCTCCATCACTATATATATATATATATATATATATATATATATATATATATATATATATATATATACCCTATTGAAATGTACATAGGTTTGGCTTATTGTGGTTGTTTCTGTTATTATAATTGTTGCTGCAATAAAGTATCTTCAATGCATTGATTTTGAGCTCTATCCTTTAAGAGACATGTATACATATATATATACAAAAACTCAACTGTGAGTTTTTGGCTAAGAATGTTAACAGATACTATATATTTTGTAAAATTTGTTTTATAAAAGTATATATTTAATATATATATATATATATATATATGTTTATGTGTGTGTGTATACACGTAGGTATGTATGTATACACACACATATATACATTCACATACACATATGGTATTGCACTGAGGTGATGGGATTAACTTCTTCCTATACGTGAATGTTTTTCTTGTTGATCTTAGTTATGGCAATAACCAGATTTTGTTTACAACTGCAGCTGATTTGGATGTTATGTTTACAGTATATCGTATAAAAATGCAGTAATATTGACTGATATATTTAAACTGAAAGAGAGGATTACGTTTTGCGTTTTTGTTCTATTATATTAATATATTTTGTGCAACAATTTGTGAACAATAGCGTTGTTTATTATTCTTTTTAACGGGTTCACTGCATTTCTGATAGCAAGAGTTCACAAGTGAGTCTCACCTTGGTTTCCTGTCAATGTTCATGTCTTTCAATAATATACATCAGTGAAGGATAAACTCACTCACACACACACACACATATATATATTCACATAGGCTCGAAAACACACATTTATTCATATGATCGGCTTCAACAATTTTCACCCAGAAAATTTCATTCACAATTACTTGTCAACCAAACATGATGGCACAAAACACATGCATAAGTTGTCGCGCAGTGTGATCGAACACAGAGCCATGTTTCTGCAAACAACGTCCTTCTACGCATATACCAACCAATTACGCATTTTTAGCATCCAATAATGATGTATTTATTCTATATTTTCTTTGATACCGCTCTTTTAAGGCATCATTGTAATATGCAGCGACGAGGGTTCCAGTTGATCCGATCAAAGAGCAGCCTACACGTGAAATCACTAGACACGTGAAGAGTCTACACGTGAAATCATAGGCGTCGGAGTGGCTGTGTGGTAAGTAGTTTGCTTACGAACCACATGGTTCCGGGTTCCGTCCCACTGCGTGGCACCTTGGGCAAGTGTCTTCTACTATAGCCTCTGGCCGACCAAAACCTTGTGAGTGGATTTGGTACTCGGAAACTGAAAGAAGCCTGTTATATATATATATATATATATATATATATATATGTATGTTTGTGTGTATATGTTTGTGTGTCAGTGTTTGCCCCCGCAACATCACTTCACAATCGATGCTGGCGTGTTTACGTCCCCGTAACTTAGCGGTTCGGCAAAAGAGACCGATAGGATAGGTATTAGCCTTACAGAATAAGTCCTGGGGTCGACTTGATCGACTAAAGGTGGTGCTCCAGCAAGGCCACAATCAAATGACTGAAAGAAGTAAAAGAGTAAAGGCAAGTGGTTGAACACTCCTAGACACACGTACCCTTAACTTAGCTTTCAGGGAGATTTGGCGTGATACAGAATGTGATAAGCCTAGACCTTTGAAATGGAGGTACTACTCATTTTTGCCACCAATTCCGCTCACAAGGCTTTGGTTGGCCTGACGCTATAGTAGAAGACACTCGCCCAAGGTTTCTACACTGGGATGAACCCATCAGTACGTAGTTGAGGAGTAAACGTTTTATCACTCAAAGTGCCTGCATCTCTGTCGATCTGGCTTTTCTGTAGCGAGAAAAAAAAAAGAAAAAATTATTAAATTCTTTATTGCGGCATCGAATTATTTTCAACGGGTTCAACCTCGTTTTTGAAATTTCTCTAGAATCTTAAACGTAGTAGCTCATGCACCACCTCATCTACTCGTAGAAACTAGGCGACGAGCTGGCTGAAACGTTAGCACACTGGGCGAAATGCTTAGCGATATTTCGTCTGCCGTTACGTTTTGAGTTCAAATTCCGCCGAGGTCGACTTTGCCTTTCATCATCTCGGGGTCGATTAAATAAGTACCAGTTACGCACTGGGGTCGATAAAATCGACTTAATCCCTTCGTCTGTCCTTGTTTGTCCCCTCTATGTTTAGCCCCTTGTGGGCAATAAAGAAATAAGAAACTATCAAGACATCTACCAAACTCTAGAGAAATGTTAGCACTTTTAATCCGAGTTAATTAATTTTAGTATTTCTTGTCTCACATGATAAAGTGATGCATTATTATTCCATAGCATAGCCTTTTGGATGCAAGGTTTTTAATATAATATGATGTGGAATAAATATACTGACTCTATCAAATTCAGTTACATTACAGTTTATTAGCGTCTGTGTGAAACACGTTCTATGATGTTTGAGTGTTATGGATACATCACGTTTAGACGTGACGTATTTTTAGTTGAATTCAAAGCATATGTTCTCCCTCGTTTATTTAATTATATATATATATATAGTAATTGTGTTTTGCTTAAGTATCCCTAATGTTATAGAGAAAAGACTTGGAAAAGACGTGGAATTATAGATTTGTCTGAGATTTCGTTTTGTTTTTATATGTATATGGTTCCAATTTCTAATTGATTTCATAGAAGTTCTGGAAGATGTCGGATTATTTTTTTTAATCTTATGTTATTCATCATGCCAAAATATCAGATTCAAACTTTCCTTGTTTGTTGTTAGCAGCTTGGAAACATTTGGAGGTTTAAAAACTAAATATATTATAAAAGAATCCAGAGAATTTTCCGTTTTCTCTGTAGAAGTCTTTCATCTAATCGTCTTAGTCTCATATCTCCTACTTTTCTTACCATATTGAATATACACTCTGTATGGCGGAATAGGCATATAATTCAAGCAGTATTTGATAGATAGATATGGGATATATTATAGCAACTTCAGTCGATTTTCATGCATACAGGCTGCTCAGAAATTTAGGAGAAATTTATAAAGTTGTGACTTTAAAAGAAGTAATAATGGTGCCGAGTACAAACAAGCAGTGTGTGTTGTGTAAGTGTGTGTGTGTGTGTGTGTATGTATACATATACATATATTTATATATTCTCCTTCTCTTGTTCTTCATCCTTTCTGTTTTTCTCTCCCACCCTTTCCTTATTCTTCTCTCCCTTTCACTGTTCCCTCTCTCTCTGACTCCTCCTATGCCTCCTCTCCCTCCTTGACTCTCTCGTCGCTGGCACGTGACGAAAAGGGTTCTTTCTTTCTGCCCACTACGTTCCTAAAGAACAGACGTGTTTTTTCTGTCTCTTCTATCGTGGCACACAGCGTTCATAATAATTTTTCTATCGTCTTGGCACAACAGTTCCCACCGTTTGTTTTTACTGTCTTGTTCTTACTGTCTTGTTCTGACTGTCCTGTTCTTGTTAATACTTTCACCCTCCGCAAAAAATTCCAAATTTTATTTAATTTGCTTTGAAGGAAGGACTGTTCCAACGAAGTCGCGTATTGTCCTTGCCTTCGAAACGCGGAGTAGATGGAACAGGGACATAAAGATTGAGAAATATCAGCCACTGCGGGACGAGATAGGAAAGTTATGGGACATGAGGAAAGTAATGGTAATAATACTGGTGGTAATAGGAGCATTAAGAGCAGTTTCCAAGGGTTTTGAAAAACATATTAAGAATACTGGAGCTGCTGTCAGGCTCAAGGTGATTCAGAAGACAGCATTGTTGGGTACAGCTCGCATTCTAAGGAGAGTATTGTCACTTTGAGTAACAGGAAAAGGCACTACTTGAAACCTTGGGTGATTTGTAATTGCCTGCTTTCAAGTAAAGAACAACCGGTAATTAAGAACTGTTCAAGTCTTTCAGAAACAACAACAACACCAATAATAATAATCCTTTCTACGATATTCACAAGGCCTGAAATTTGGGGGAGGGGGTAGTCATTACATCGACCCCAGTAATCAACCGG
>NC_142930.1:157628663-157631163 GCF_046866305.1 Octopus bimaculoides | reverse complement strand
CCCTCAGCACCCAAATCTTTACTCTACATTTTGGGACTGAAATAATCGGCTAACTCTCTTTCTACGATTGTGAAGCTGTTGGCCTCGTGCCTAAATTTGAAACAATTAGTAATATTTCCTGGAGAACTTTTGAATGATTTCAAATCATTCCTTTCTAAATCAGAACAGAGTTCAATCTTTAAAACCCTGTTTTCTACTTTTGGATGTTTCTCATTTCCTACGGAAAATACTCAGTCATTTTCTGAGTTTTTAACTTTCTCAGTGCCTAATTTAAGCGGCAAACATTAACTTATCTGCAGCAATGTTTTCTCACAGAGTTATTTACGAATATTTGTAGAAGGGAATCATTTTGAGATAATGCCAGGTCGGCGAACAACAGTTTAGATAATAATGCAGTCATAAATATATTGGCCTCGAAAAAGATGAAATAGGCAACAGTGGAATATCTTTGGTCATAGTTCTCTTTGGTCAACGGTGACCGGGGAGTACAAACAACAACAACAACAACAACAATGTTTAGACCTTTTCGAGTGGATCGATTCAGCCTTCTTGTTTAAAGAATATAAATGTTGGTCCTTGAACATTTACAGTTACAGAAATATATTGCGGTCTGAGAGAAATTTGTATGAAGCTTCTAGCTGAGCTAACTAATGAGGATTCCCATGCGCAAATGAACGCTATACATCTCAGAAACTACGGCCAAATTTTTCTCAAATTTCCGTTCTTAAAAATGTAGGATATATTGGATAATGTAATACGAGCTGTAATTGATTAGGGGAGTCCAACAATAAGCAAGAACTACAAATCTAGTCATGCATTGATAGACCGAAAAATGGTGCGACGTGGTTATGTCTATTTGACTTCTGCGTGTGTGGAATGTATTAAAAGAAGTGTAAGGAAGTATATTGTGTGACAGACAGGAGCGATTGATCCCTTTACTCAGTTATACACCGTGTCTCCACAGCATATAAATCAACTTTATTTCTTAACGCTTACGAAGGTCTCACTTGTAGTCTCACGCCATTGATTGCATGCGACAATGAAAATAATTTTGGAAACGGATTTTTGAATATCCAAATAACAACTTTGGCTTATTGAGATCTTTCCATTAGATAAAGTTAACTGCAGGCCTACAAACTAACAGGCGAGTCGCTGTGTAATAAGAGCAAAATAATGCTCACTTAATACCTTAACCTATCTTGCTTACATTTTGGATAATGATGCAGTCATGAATATATTGACCTGGAAAAAAGACGAAGTAGACATGAGTGGAGGGTGGCTGACAGGTATAAAAGATTATTTAAATCCTGTCTATCTAAGCATGCAAATGGTTATTTGGTATGATCTAGAAGGAAATTTAGCTCTCAATGATATACTGATGTATTTTCGCCAACTATGTCTGCTTGAGTGGTAGTAGAAGTCTTCATTGGATGACAAGGAGGCATTCATCATACTGCTACACAATCAAGAAGATTATCGCCAAATGTAAGATAAACACCCTGTTATGTCCTTGTCTAACACTGGCAAGATATTTCCCAGTATCCCGCTTAGCCATTTCATAGAGTACCTTAATAAGAGACATCTACCAGAGAATCAGACTGAAAGCTGCATGAGATTTCTACACATACCTCAACAAAACCTAATCTCTCGATAAAGAAAAAGAGTCAGTCTATGGAAGATTATGAGCAAATACAGATCTCTCGGCAATTTACTTGTATAGTGTAACAGCTCTACGAGAACATAGCAGTGGAATTCGAGAAAAGAAAAGAAAATGCAACGGCGAGACAGCAGAGATTTGTTAGATTTATCATGAATTGAAGTAGGTTTGTGTCTGAGCATTGGTACTATTAGGATCCGTATTCCGAAAATACGAGACCAATTAATACCAGTGCTCAGACGTTTATCGCGACGGTGATATCGAAATCGGCCAAATGTTTCATTTCAAGAGAAATTTGTCCAGACAAATGTATGGGAGGCCCACATCATCATAAGTTTTCTTAGTGCTGGCTAAGCGTTGGTAAGTTTTCATAAGCTTCAGATTGGTTGCTATTCCTATCATCTCATGTGAGCGTGTAGAGCGTTCATAGATGAATAATTTGGCCCAGTAATTGTAATTTTAATTGCTTGTTTTTTCTCGAATATCTATGTTATGCTATCAACATTCCAACTTTTCAATTTCACTGATAAATATTACTCCAGAAATCTCTTGTATTGTTGTTTAACTCCAAGTTAAATTTAAAATGAAAGGCGTTCTAGCCCTGACCATCTTGTCTCTTTGTATATGCAGGACTACACTACCCAGTAGATCCTTTTCCTTCTCCTTGTAGACGGTACGTTTAGCTATGTGGAATCTAATCCTGGTAGGTCGAGCGATCGTATAGGAACCTTTTAGTTTCGCTTTTTTATGAATGAAGTATATAGCAGACATAAATTAGAGGTAAATTCAATTTCAAATTCTGTTCATAGACTTTCTATTTGAACAAGTAGAAGACAGAGACAT
>NC_142930.1:157563663-157621163 GCF_046866305.1 Octopus bimaculoides | reverse complement strand
TAGGACATCTACTCGCTAGAAATAGCAGCAAAAGGCTATATACCACAAAAATTAGGGATAATTTCGAAAGGAAATGAAAAATAAAATCTTTTACCAATCTATATTCTGTACCATGGTTTCAAGTCAATTTTAGTAAGATAAAAATTATATCTTATAAGGTCGGACTATCATCAGCAGAAATGACCAGACAACATATGAAGCACGAGTCAATAAGCAGCATGGTTCGTATTCCTATGTCTAATTTTTCAAAATGACCAGACAACATATGAAGCTAGACCACTGGTGGTAAATAAAATTTCTAAAATTTTTTTGCTACCCTATAATTTATTAATAATGATAAAATTCTTTTTGGATAATTTTCTGAAAGAATTTCGGCATTTTTGTTTTTGCTGCCGATTAGGTAAACTGCAAATACGCGGTATATTTTGAAAAATTAGACATAGGAATACGAACCATGCTGCTTATTGACTCGTGCTTCATATGTTGTCTGGTCATTTCTGCTGATGATAGTCCGACCTTGTAAGATATAATTTTTATCTTACTAAAATTGACTTGAAACCATGGTACAGAATATAGATTGGTAAAAGTTTTTATTTTTCATTTCCTTTCGAAATTATCCCTAATTTCTGTGGTATATAGCCTTTTGCTGCTATTTCTAGCGAGTAGATGTCCTATTATAGGCCTCTCTGCATTTAAAATGAATAATACATAGTCTATTGACTGTTTTTTTACTCTCGCTAGACCACTGGTGGTAAATAAAATTTCTAAAATTTCTTTGCTACCCTATAATTTATTAATATATATATATATATATATATATATATATATATATATATATATATATACATATATATATATTATATGAACGTATATGTATGTGTACGTATTAATTTACATACACTTTATAAGTTATGTCTATTTATGTATACATGTTTATGTATGAAGAATTGTCTAGCATTTATATTACAAAAAAAGAAAGAAGGAACCAAAACCACGACTAATTTTGTTGAACAAATTACGAATACTTCTTTGAACATATGAATAAATTCTTTATGCAAATTATTTTTAGAATTGCTCTGAAGCAATATTGGTTTGAAATTCCTAGAGAAAACATTCTAAGTTGGATGGTGGATCCCAGATTTTTAACAGTAAAATTAATACACATCTAAACAAAAGAAAGTACCTCATATACAATCAATTCTCAGTGTATGTCATGCTAGGAAATTTAAGTTTAGTTTAAGAGGTAAATTTACATTTGTAAGATAAGCGTTGTAGATGCGAGATAACCAGGGTTGTGCCGTTGCTTAGAGGGCCAGCGGGATCTATAGGTGTTCTAAGCCCAGTACCCGTTTCAAAACACACACACACACACACACACACACACACACACACACACACACACACATACACACACACACACACACACACACACACACACACACACACACACACACACACGGCCATATTCCATTATATGCAAATTAGAATATTCTTTGCTATTATGTTGCTACGTCAGAGTAATTTATATTACAACGTTGTTGAGGTTTTAATTTATAACAGCTTTGTATAGAATATGAATGGCCTGTGCGAATAAGTGGGTAAGGAACCGGGTAGATGTGTGAGCAGTGGTAAGAAAACTTTGAATAATTTATTATGATATTTACATCCCTTTTCCTGCGCATCAAAAGCATCGAATATGTTTACATTCTCAGAATAGGACTCTGCAAAACATAAAAGAATAAAAACACAGTTCATCCAATTTTGTCTCCCTGAAAAATATGTGGGAGAATTTCAAGTTGAAAAAAAAACAACAACAAAAAAAACCTGAAAAGTACAAAAACAAACAAAAACAAAAATCAATAAAATAAGGGAAAGAAAAGGCATGACAAAACATATCCGAAATAAATGGACAGATATTCCTATATAATATGGGATTTTAAAAGTCAGCCGTGGCGAAACTTTGACTCTTGAGACACATGTAACTCTCGAAACAATTATGTGCAGTTCTCAAGTTAATATTAGCTTTCAGTAATGATTTTTCAAAACATTATACTTTGGGGTTGCGCGGAGGAAGTAAAGATTCAAATACACACACACACACACACACACACACACACACACACACACACACACACACATATATATATATATATATATATACTGTATCGTTACACATGCATATATATGTATGTATATCTATCTATCTATCTCTCTGTCTGACTGCCTGCCTATGTATCTATGTATGTATGTATGTATGTATGTGTGTATGTATTTATCTATTTATTTATCTGTCTGTATGTCTATATGTCTCTGTCTATCTATTCATCTATATGTCTGTTTATCTATCTATCTATCTGTCTGTCTGTCTGTCTATCTATCTATCTATCTCTCTCTCTCTCTCTCTCTCTATCTATCTATCTATCTATCTATCTATCTATCTATATACATACAGGTGCATAAATACATAGACGCACATGCACTCTATGCGTGTGATATGTGCTTGTATGGTGTTCTATGTATGCGTGTATTGATGTATACACACAAACACACACATTAACACACGCATATATACATACGTGATGCTTTTACTTGCGGCCGGCAGAAGGAGCATTGCCTATTATCTTTGATGGCCTTCTAAACCGTTGAGATTAACACCATTAATGTTCCGTTTAAACTGTTGTAGATGAGTACCTTCAGGAAAGACGGGAAGGTGAAGAGAACTGATGTTCCCGGAGGAAGGAGTGAGCATAATTGTTAGTATGTGACTGAAGGGGCTGGATGCAACAAAAATGATGAGAATTGGAAAGACGAGTGGAGTGTGGATGCCTGAGTGTTTGAGGTATGAGACCAGCCAGACACCTCAGAGGAGCAGAGATAATTAAAGCAACGATAGAAATGACGAGAAGAGGAAACAGCATACTCGCAAACCAGAGACTGGAGCAAGTCTTAGCTGAGAGTCTCTTCTCTGGATGCAGTTGTAGATGTTTGCGCGTATAGTAGCAACACTGTGCCAGATGTGGATGTAGCAATCCCTTGTGTATCTTGCCTGTGCTTTTGGACCTGAATAACAGTGTCACTCTTAGGGATGCGACTCTAACTATGCTAAGGATGAGATTCTCATCGGGAGATATCCTTGGAGATACTGAGTCCCAACATTTGGAGTGACCGTCACAGATCTAGATGAATGCCATTTATGTTAAATGTCGGATGGTGTGATAATGTTTTCCTAACATGAGTAGTGCTGTAAAAATAAAACGTGGTTCAGATAGCTCCACAGAAAGATGCTCTCAATGTCTCTGTTTATGTAATCAATGCAGATTGGCGAGAGATATCTAAGCTGCATATAGATGATGTTTGGTTTGGATATTAGAGAAGACTGAAGAGACATGTCGTCTGCAGAAGTGTGGTATCTGTTGGATAAGTCGCGAAACTGGCCATTGATGTATAGAAGAAAAAGAGTGCGGCACAAAACTGAAACCTAGAAAATACTAGAGTTCATTGAGAATAGGGCACAAATGATTCTGACAACAGATGCCACGATGCTGCAAATAGACTTGAGTTACCGATGTAAGAGTTGAGAGAAAGTGGGAGTACAAAGTGGGAAGATTTGATTAGAAATTTATTTACAAGACATGGTAAAAGGCTCTTGTGGTGTCTAGGACAACAATTATGCTGTCCCCAAACTTCTCTTACGCGAAAACAAAACTTGTGAGTGACATAAGAGAGTTGATTCCCTAGGGGATCTAACCTTGTAGATGACGTTCTGATGGCCACTGTGGAGATAAAGAAAGTAAAAGAAAGATTCAAGGTGTAGTTGAACCTTATTGCTAATAGGTGTCTCCATTATCTTTTAAGGTAATAGAGACAACCTTTAAAAGTTTGACCAGTGTGAGAAGTAAGAGCAGTACGACGATAAATGGCTGTTTCAAATGTGTTGTCTTTCTTTGGAATCGGACTTACCGAGATGTGTTTCAAATATCAGGATATATTCTTGTAGAGTGAGAGAGGATTAACGAGTTTGGTGAGTGTAGGAGTAGGTTCTGGGGGCATCTCTTAAGTGTAATGAAAGGAGCATTATAAGGGACAAGTAGCCTTGTTCGTTTGAAAGAAATGAAGGAGAATAATCTGTCGTTTGACAAAAAAACAAGATTTTTTCTATAGAAATATTGCTTACAGAGCTATCATTCTTTAGAAAAGAAGAGGAATCCGCGAAGTTGGGGGAGATTCTTTTAATAACAAACTTTGTAGTTTGAGGGATGCGAAAACTTGAGGGCCGTGTGGTGTATGAAAGCATTCGGTGCGGTGCTATTTGAACGGCACCGAGAATTTATAGAGTGGCTGAAACTCTGCAGGTGTTGTGGGCTTTGATTTGTATTCAAACAGCTATAATGCGGCTACGAGTAAACCACTTGGGTGACTTGGAACATTGAGAATTTGTGGTGTAGGACGTAAAGGGATATACATTACAAAAATGAGTTTAAAGGGATATATTATCCTTATCATTATTAATGTTATATATGTAACATTATATTATTTTATTCTTATATTCTTATACACGTTTCAGTCATTTGACTGCGGCCATGCTGGAGCACCGTCTTTAGTCGAACAGATCGACCCTAAGACTTATTCTTTGTAAGCCTAGAACAGAATAGTTCAATCAGCGCCTGATTAACATATGTATATATGTATGTATAGCTATATCATATATATATATATATATATATATATATATATATATATATATATATATATATATATATATATATGTGTGTGTGTGTGTGTGTGTGTGTGTGTGTGTGTGTGTGTGTGTGTGTGTGTGTGTGTGTGTGTGTGTGTGCGCGTGTGTGTGCGTGTGCGTGTGCGTGTGTATATATATATATATGTATATATATATATATATATATATATATATATATATATATATAAACAAATGGTAAATGAGTATATGCATATATACGTACAGGTATGTGCATACCGACATCCACCTGTATGTATAGGTGCATATCTGGGTACAGGACATTGCAAACAAACGTAGACGAGAAAACACACGAGCCACACCACATAGAGAACATTCTACTTCATCAGCTACCCACGTTTTAACACCGGCGTTTCGACGAGCTTCGGGCAGGACGCATCGTTAAAACGGCTCGTCCCATGGATCGCAGATTAAATTTGTATACGCAAATTAAATCTAGCCATGGAGGAATGTAGTGTCGGACAAAAAACAAGACAGGAAAACAAACAGAAAAGGCTTTACGGCCAGACGAGAAAAATTATGTGTGTATGAACGCTGTGAAGCACGAACCCGAAAGGGACAAAATGGTGCGTGCGTTGCTCGGCGAAAGCCAAGGAAGTAAAGGATTATTGACCGGAAGCATGTGACCATGCCGGTGTAAAGGAGAGAGAGAGAGTGGTAGAGGGAGAAACAAAGGGAGGAAGTAGAAGAATAGGTGAGCAACGAGAGGAAAAGAGAGAGAGGAAATACGAGGGGAAAAAAAGAGATACGTAGTTGTAACAGAGGAAGAACGAGAGGGGTAAAGCGATATATATATATATATATATATATATATATATATATATATATATATATATATATATATGTATGTAATTGTAAGCGCGTGAGTATTAGCATATATGTGAATATTGAAGCACATATATATATACATGCACGACTATGTGGGTGCGCGCATTGACATTTTTGTGTGTGTAGGTAAGTGTGTGTGTAATCGTACCTATAGATACACATTCATACTTATACACATATGTGATATATTTGAATATGTACGCAAGAGCGAATCTATGTGTAGGTATGAACACGCTGAAACAGTCGCAGAAACACACAGACACACACACATATATGTACACACATATATATATATATATATATATATATATATATATATATATATATATATATATATATGTGAGTGAGTGTTTCCCAGTTTCTGTTAATATTGACACTTCCTTAAACAAGATGTACTACCTTCACCTTTAACTAAGCCAAGCCCGCCCCCACCAAACGCAGCGAAATTTAGTTTATTACTTTCTAAATTGAGTACATCGAAACCTCTTATCGAATTCAACATCAACAATTTTAGTCGTTCTTCAAAAACAACATCTCTCTCTTTAATCACCTGACACAGAAATTCTTCACCTTCATATTGTTTCGTTATCTTTATAACCCCCACAAACCTGTAATCATCCGCCATATTTATCTCATTAATGTTACTATAATCGCTTCTTTTTTTTTTCTTTTTACCACCCTTCACCTCTGCATATATTCTATGACTTCGTTAGCCTACATCCATCAATCATTTGTTTCTAGGAATGATTTGCTCCTAACCCCATTTCCCAGCACCTCAGATCTTAAGAAACTCCCATTAGCTATTTTCTATATACTTACTCTTGTATTCGTTTTAGACAATATCTTTTTTTGTTTCTTATAATCTTGATTGCCATCGCACTTTTGTTTATTATTTATCTCATCATTTCACGCACACGCGCGCGCTCACGCACGCATTCGCTCACACACACGCACCATACACTGAATGAAACTCGAGACTTACTAGTTGCAGTCGTGGGTAAGAAGTTTGCTTCGCAACCACAAGGCTCGGAGATCATTCATGGCACCTGAGGCGGCTAACCAAGGCCTTCTAAGTGGATTTGTTACATGGAAACTGATGGTGGTGGTGGCACTCCGTCGCTTACGACGACAAGGGTTCCAGTTGATCCGATCAACGGAACAGCCTGCTCGTGAAATTAACGTGCAAGTGGCTGAGCACTCCACAGACACGTGTACCCTTTACGTAGTTCTCGGGGGATATTCAGCGTGACACAGTGTGTGACGAGGCTGGCCCTTTGAAATACAGGTGCAACAGAAACAGGAAGAAAGAGTAAGTTCTGGTGTAAAAGTACAGCAGGGTTCACTAACACCCCCTGCCGGAGCCTCGTGGAACTTTTAGGTGTTTTCGCTCAATAAACACTCACAACGCCCGGTCTGGGAATCGAAACCGCGATCCTAAGACCGTGAGGCCGCTGCCCTAACCACTGGGCCATTTCGCCTCCACATGGAAACTGATAGAAACCCAACGCATATATACATATAGGTACAGGCGTGATTGTGTGGTTGCTTCCCAACCACATGGTTCTGGGTTCAGGCTCACTGCGTGGCACCTCGGGTAAATCTCTTGCACTATACCTTCGGGCCGACCAATGCCTTGTGAGTGGATTTGGTCATCGGAAACGGAAAGAGGCTTGCTGTATATATATATATATATATATATATATATATATATATATATATATATATGTATATATCTATGTGTGTGTGTATATGTTTGTGTTTGACACCCCCCACCGCTTTTTAAGTCCCTAAAACGTAGCGGTTCGGCAAATAAGACTGATTAAATATGTACTAGGCTTACAAAGAATTGGTTCTGGGGTAGATTTCTTCGACTAAAAAAACTCAATAAGGTGCTGCTCCAGCATGGCCGCAGTCAAGTGACTGAAACAAGTTAAAGAATTAAAGAATAAATGTATATATATATATATATATATATATATATATATATATATATATATATATATATATTTATGGTGTGCATATGTTTATTCGTATATGCGTATGTACACACACACACACACATAACACACACAAACGCACACAACACACACATTAATGTATGTATTGAAAAGGAAATTGCATTGTAATCTTCATAATCTTTATAATAAAAACTTAATGAAGAGAATATTATGACAGAACACATGGTTACATCACTTAATATAACGATTTCATCATTCTCTTCTAATATATAAATTCTTTCAATACTACTTGAGTGCCCTCATATATATATATATATATATATATATATATATATATATATATATATATATGTATGTATATATATACACACACAAAAACACTCACACACACACACACACACACACACACACACACACACACACACACACACACACACACACATATATATATATCTATATACATGTATAATTTCAAGTGGTTGAAGGTGGAGGGAGGAACAGTAGTGGATAGGGCCTTGATGGATTATATATTAATTGATAAGAGAGTGCTAGGCAGGTTGCTAGATGTGCATGTATTGAGAGATGAAGGAGTATCAGATCACTTCTTAGTAGAAGGTAAGCTGAAGGCATGCTCACATGGATTGCTAGATGAGCGATAAGGAGGAGGGAGGTTGTGAAGGTTAGTGAACTGGAGAGGAGAGAGAAGGATCTAGGGCATGTAGAGAAAGTGGGAGGTGAATATGAATAGGTTTAAGAAACGGGAGGTAGGAGATGTGGAAGAGGAGTGGGAGGCTTTTAAAGAGGCAGTAATGAGATGTGCTTCTGAGGTATGTGGTATACATGTGGTTGGAATGGGTGTGAGGAAAGGTAGTGAATGGTGGAATGAGCAGGTAAGGGATGCAGTGGCAGAGAAGAAAAGGTCCTTTGGAGAGTGGTTGCAGAAAGGGGATAGAAAGGGGATGATCGCTAGAGAGAAGTGAAGAGGAGAGTAAAGAAAGTGGTGAGGGTAGCAAAATGTGAGGTGAGTGAAAGATTCTGGATAAAGTTGAGTGTAAGAAATAAAAAGATGTTTTGGAAAGAGGTACAGAGGTTAAGAAAGGTAGGAAGGGACGAAAGGGTCACGGATGTAAATGGAAATTTGTTGAAAGGAAGTGAGGGTGTACAAAGGAAATTGGCAGAGTACTTTAGTGAGCTGCTAAATGTGGAGGATGTTAAGGAGGCAAGTATAGTGGCTGTAGGAGGAGAGAGGAGAATACCTGTTGTTGGGGAATGGAACTACGGTGCAATTGGAAGAGAGGGTGCGGGAATACCTTGTGGAAGATGGTAAACCGGAAGGCACCAGGTATAGATAGGTGTACTGTGGAAACCTAAAGAAAGGAGGAGTGACAGTGATTGAATGGTTAGTGAGGTTTATGCATGTTTGTTATACGGATGGAAGAATACCAGAAGTCTAGTGCAGTGCCTGCATAGTGCCACTGTGCAAGGAGAAAGGGGATGAATGTGAGTGTGGAAATTTTAGGGGTATAAGTCTGTTGTGTGTGGTTGGTAAACTGTATGGGAGAATTCTGATTGTTAGGGTGAGGACCAAGATAGAGTGTGTACCAGGTGAGGAGCAGTGTGGTTTTAGGAGTGGAAGGTGGTGTGCAGACCAAATATTTGTAGTGAGACAGATGTGTAAGGCAGATGTAGTAAGGCAGAAGTTTTTGGCAAAAGGGAGGGGGTGTATTGGGCCTTTATGGACCTAGAGAAGGCATATGACTGCGTGGTTAGGGATGCAATGTGGCAGGTATTGCGATTGTACGGAGTAGATGGTAGATTGTTGAGAGCTGTTCAGAGTTTTTATAGAGAAAGTAGGGCCTGCGTTAGGGTGGGTGGTGAAGTTGGCAAGTGGAAGTCGGTGGGATTAAGACAGGGTTGTGTGCTGTCTCCGTGGCTGTTTAATTTTTATGTTGATGGTGTGGGGAGAGAGGTAAATGCTAGAACCTTTGGTAGGGAAGCCCAAATGGGGAGAGAAAATGGAGAGAAATGGCAGGTGAGTTAGATGTTGATTGCTGATGATACAGCACTGGTGGTGGATTCAGAAGAGAAACTGAGGAGAATGGTGGTAGAATTTGGGAGAGTGTGTGAAAGGAGGAAACTGAAAGTGAATGTAGCTAAGAGTCAGGTGATGAGATGTTCGTGAGATGGAATGGCTGGTAGGATGGATGTGAGTATAAATGGTGAGATGTTAGAGGAGGTGAGTGTTTTTAAGTATCTGAGATCACATGTGACCGCGGGGCGTTGGCTGAAGAAGTGCGGTATAAAGCGAAGGAGGAGAGTAAGATACTTGGAGTTGTGAAAGGTTTGCTGGGAGATAAAAAGCTGAGTATAAAAGCCAAAAGAGGTGTGTATGAGGGCGTGATTGTGCTGACAATGTTATATGGTGCAGAGACATGGTGAGGCTGAGAGAGGAGGAAAGGAGGCGACTAGATGTATTTGTGATGAGATGTCTGAGTGTAGAACAAACATTTCAATGGACTTCGTTTGCAAAGCAACATTTCTCTTTTTGTCAGATTACTCGCTAGTTTTTATATCCCTTGACGAGTAGTGTTTTAGGAACTTTTGTGAATTGAACTTAACAACTGAGATACCTGCTACCTTGTTTGCAAGCAAACAGTTATTAATCTCATTGCGTCTCTGAAATGTTGAAGGTATGAAAAAATACGAAAATAAGAACATGATAATATTTAAATTAAGAAGAAAAAGAAAAAAAAAACATGACATAAAACCGCTTTCTGTATTTTTATTGATAACAAAAGCTATTTCTTGTGAGTTAATGGCAACAGCAGAGACAAAAATCGAAGAATGTATGGCATGAAAACTAAATTTGGTATTTGCTAGAAACACGAAATTTATTACTTTGATAAATGCATCGTTTTCCTGAGTTCTTTATTTGAGTAGTTCTTTAGTTCACTTTTGCTTTATTTATTTATTTATTTATTTATTTATTGAGTTAACAGCTAATTAATACTATTTGAAATACGAGATAACATCCTTAAAATCCAACAGTTTGTACTGGAAAGTGATCCTTGCAAAGAAATTTCTTTTCCTGTGAGAATATAAAACTATTCTCCTGAAATACAATCAATCTTAATCTCTTTACTGTTTGAAAGACGTATTTAAATTTTTTTCTTTTTTGCTACCACTTTATTAAACTGATGTTATCCATGCTAGCTGCTAATTTCTCATAGGAACTAGAACATTTTTTTTTTACCCCAGCATGTAACGGCTCATCCATTAGCTGTAAAATACTCACACTGTCTTAATATTATGCAAGGTAGGAGAATGGTGACAATACGATCTTCCTTCTCTGTGAATTCTTACAGTTTGCGTCATAAAATAAAATTGCTAATGGCTTCATGTGGTAAGAACATTATATCTTTATACTTTTAAGGCTTTATCTATCGAACAAAATTCAGTTTAGTTGCTCCCATGTGAATTTCCTGATAGATTCTTTGGTTAATTTTCTTCGGAGTGTTCCTACAAGGTTAACGCATGTTTATATGCCACTTCCAATAACCACTTAAGTTACTCATTTCTTTAAGAGTCAATAAGAGGACTTGACCAGATAGAAATAACAGGCAATGTTTTTAAAAATTACAATTACCTTCAATCGTATAGCAAAAAGGAAGGACATATTGGATTATCTAGTCTGGGTAGAGTATCCCTAAAAATACAAACATTCTGGAAAATCTCGATTGGGATGTCTTTAATCATTCGATCCGTACTGAACTGGGTCTAAAAATTACAACGGTCTTCTCCGGTATATTCTCGTGTATTTAGACTAATTTCTTTAATCTTTATAGAATCGTAGAGATCTCTGGGGTTAGCACTCATCACGGTGTCTGTCATGGTGAGTAGATCAGAGATAAATTACTCCTGGATAGGAAGCTGCTCTAACATCGATAACTTTCCCGACTAGGTAAAGAAGAAACCGAGATCAGTCAACAATTTTCACAGTTCTGCCAGTTTTTCACAGTTGTGAGTAATATCACCCTACGTGGTCACTTGAATTGCTAAATATAGCAACCAAATCTATCTTGACTCACACACAGACCTCCTAAAGTGGAAACGATATATTGGATTTTGTAATCTTCGATGAACAGCATCTGAAAAATAAGACGTGATTGTTAGGTGGGGAACATGAGCAGATCGATAAAATGTTGAATGTTTTGTGGATAGGATATTAATTATTTGATTGATTGCACGACTAAATGTCTGTGTCTTAGGTCTTCTCAATCAGGATTGACCGAAGGCCATTATCAGCATCAACAAGAATAACAGCAGCAGCAACAGCTTTAACAATCTCAGCGCCAACAACAAGAATAACAATATTAATCACAACAACAACAAAAACAATGCCCGACCTGCCACAAATAGCAATGAAATTTCGCTAAAATCACACTGTACTTTTGGAAAATTAAAGATATATTGGACATTGTAATCTCCGATATTCAAAATATTCAAAAAGATGCGACGTTTACGGCATCTCCAATAATTAAAACGTTGGCACGGTCGTGGACAGGACAAACGCTCAAATCATTGACTGATTAATATACGAGCGATAATATGTCTATTCAATCAGAGTTATACTTTGGTTTCTATTATAATTCCATTTACATCTAAAACAAATTACATTATAGAAGTATGGGACTGATTCCCTTGTCTCAACCCCTGAAAGATACAACTTCAAGATATCTTTGCCGAATGTTGAACTCAGAACATATTGGGCCGTGATTCAATATTAACAAGTCATTTTGTGCGTCGCTTTACGATTTTATCAATTTACTGCAACAATTAAGTGCAAGATGCGAATGACTCTAAAGAGTTAGTGTTTTGATCACAGCCTGATGCAGCACTGGGTCACAGGAGAAAAATAGTTCACTTTTCAGTTGATTGATAATCGATCACTTTGGTTCAGTTTGTACGCGATCTTAATCTATTGAGATATCCTAGCGTAACAGACAAGATCATTAATAGTTGTAATATTGCCAAATCTTACATATGGATCGAACAGTTCGACCATGCATAATATATCACTGGATAGAATATGTATAGGGAGCACTTAACGTGAATAGATCTGCTGGAAGAGTCAATAATGCAGGCATGACTGCGCGCTTAAAAAGCTCGTCATACAACCACGTGATTTCAGGTTCTGTCACATTGTGCTGTGTATTGTCTTCAACGTCCCCCCCCCCTGCCATCCTAGACCGATCAATGCCTTGTCAGTGGATTTGGTAGGCGGAAACTGTGTGGAAGACTGCCGTATATATATATGCTTGTCTATATGCAGAAATGTGAGTGTGTCTTTGTGTTAGCTCCCACCTCCCGCTTGACAACCGGTGTCAGTTTGTTTACGTCCCTGTAACGTAGCGATTCGGTAAAAGAGACCAGTAGAATAATTACCGCACCTCAAGTACAAAATTTATATATTCAGGTCGATTTATTCTACTAAACCCTTCAATGTGGTGCCCCAGAATGGCCTCAGTTACATGACTGAAACAAGTAAAAGGAGATAAAATATGACATATGTTCAGGAGCATATAGGCGCAGGAGTGGCTGTGTGGTAAGTAGCTTGCTTACCAACCACATGGTTCCGGGTTCAGTCTCACTGCGTGGCACCTTGGGCAAGTGTCTTCTACTATAGCCTCGGGCCGACCAAAGCCTTGTGAGTGGATTTGGTAGACGGAAACTGAAAGAAGCCTGTCGTATATATGTATGTATATATAGATGTGTGTGTGTGTGTGTATATATATATATATATATATATATATATATATATATATATGTGTGTGTGTGTGTTTGTGTGTGTGTGTGCGTGCGTACGCGCGTGTGTGTGTGTGTGTGTATGTTTGTGTTTCTGTGTTTGTCACGCACCCCAACATCGCTTGACAACCGATGCTGGTGTGTTTACATCCCAGTAACTTAGCGGTTCGGCAAAAGTGACTGTTGGAATAAGCACTAGACTTACAAAGAATAAGTCCTGGGGTCGATTTGCTCGACTAAAGGCGGTGCTCCAGCATGGCCACAGTCAAATGACTGAAACAAGTAAAAGGGTAAAAGAGAAAGAGATGGATCATCAAAGGAGACCTTGTGCATTCGTTCAACCTGTTAAAAATCGAAAACAAATCATATTGAGGTTGTTTAAAAGACAGAAAAAGCGGTTGCTTTTGATTAAGACTTTGTTCAGCTTGGGCTCATCTCAGCTTAAACTTCAACTAAAGACATTCTGTTCATAATTGGTTGAAAAACGAAATTTAGTCTACTATATATACTATCAATGCCGTTCTGCTTGAACATTGGAGCCATACACACACCTACACACGCATACACACATATACACATATATACACACCTACACACGCATGTAAATACATATGCACAGACCAATATGCACATTGTTGTTGGCACTCCGTCGCTTACGACGTCGAGGGTTCCAGTTGATCCGATCGACGGAACAGCCTGCTCGTGAAATTAACGTACAAGTGGCTGAGCACTCCGCAGACACGTGTACCCGTAACGTAGTTCTCAGGTATATTCAGCGTGACACAGAGGGACAAGGCTGGCCCTTTGAAATACAGGTACAACAGAAACAAGAAGAGAGAGTGAGAGAAAGTTGTGGTGAAAGAGTACAGCAGGGTTCGCCACCATCCCCTGCCGGAGCCTCGTGGAACTTTAGGTGTTTTCGCTCCATAAACACTCACAACGCCCAGTCTGGAAATCGAAACCGCGATCCTATGACCGCGAGTGCGCTGCCCTAACCACTGGACCATTGCACATGCACATACACTCATAAAAACTCACTCATACAAAAAGTTCAAAAGAAATTCGGAGTATATACATGCGTCCTTCAAGGCTGGCGACTAATTAAAAATAGAAGTTTGATAATCCTTAAGGTTTCATAGTGAAGGTGTCTGATAAGGGGACAAGAATTGTATTTTATTAATATGAAATTATAAAGAAGTGACCAGAGATATTGTGTAGATAATTTTAATATAATGAAACATTAATGACAATATGTAAGTTAAATACCTGTGAAAAGTATTAAATCACTTCAAACACTGTAGACAACTATTAACCAAACTGTGTAAAGCAACGTAGCTAAATTCTGTGTATATCAACAGAATGTGTATTAAGAAACTCATGGAAACAATGTATTCTTGAGGGAATGTATTTGAACAGTCATTAAAAGACTTGATGTGGAGAAAATAAATGTAGGACAAAAATGTTTCATGAGGGGAAAATCATTAATATACCGCATTCTCGGCATCACACAATTCAAAATCTCAGACGAAGCTAAACAAATTGCATTATTTTTTAGTCTTACAATATTTTCAATAAAGCACGGCTGTAATCGAGTTATCCCCCCCCCAAAAAAAAGGAAAAAAGAAAGAAAAAACTCACAAAACATAAACAGACATGTCGTACCTGTTTTAATGCACATTATTGGTGTGAATTAGAATTTATATTTTACAACGGACATATTTTATTATTTACAGTTTAGAGATAATAAAAATTAATATGAGTTAAAGTTATATATTCTGAAGAAAAAAACATTAAAAAAACAGAAAAAAATCGCAAAAGATGCTTATAAAAGATAACGACATATATATTAAATTTGTAAAATATGTTTTTCTCTCCAATTGCTATTTGATTTAAAATATTTGGTTTATATTATCACTATTCAAAACTGTATTTCAATTGTTTACTTTTTCGAAATACACTACTCAACAGTATATTTAGACAGCGATAATTTCTACAAGCTTTAAATTTAGAATAAAAGAAACAGTAGGTAAATGTGTTTGTAAATTTTATAAGATAAATATTTCATAAGATAAATGTTTCGAATCGCGAGTGAAAACATCTATCTATATACAACAATGTAAACATACTCATTGTCATACGTTAAATATTCTGGTGCACCGCCAGCTTCTGTTAGAGTCTTAGACGCATCGTAGTGACATACGGCATGTACTGGGCAGGTGAAAACGAGTGAAGCGATTCCTTTCCAAGTTTGAGCGAAGACATTTTCTTTCGTGGAAAAATAGAAGAATTGAGCTCTATAACCGGTAATGTAATTACTTGTTCGAAAAGGGATGAAAGGCCGAGGCTAAGACAGCAAGATTTAAACTCTGGTTGTGAAAATATTGGAATGAATGCCGTTCGGCATTCTATCCGACGCTGAAACGACTCTCTCAAGAAGCCGACTTTGTACAGCATAATTAATACAATATATTTGATGTTATATTTAATATATTAGATATTTAGTGTAAACATATTTATTGTAGACAGCATTAAAGAAAACTGACTGGAAATAAATATGCCATTATATTTCAATGAGTAGGCAGTTAGGTTGATCGAACAACTGGAATACTCATCATAAAAATTGACGCAATAAAGATGTGCGTAAATATGAAATGTAAGAAGCTTGGTAAAAGGAGTTGCGGAGATTCAAATAGTGTGAGTAATGGAAAGAAGTAACTAAAGAGTAAAAGAGATTAAGAAAGAGAGAGAAGAGGCACAGAGAGAGAGAGAGAGAGAGAGAGAGAGAGAGAGAGGGAGAGAGAGAGAGAGAGAGAGGAAGGAGAGGGAGAAGAGAGAAAGAGAAGAGAGGGAGAGAAAGAAGCGAGAGAGAAGTGTGAGAGAGTGAGATAGAAAGAGAATAAATTGCCTAGTGCAAATTTTCCTCTTCTTTTTGGGAGTCACAGCACAGGAATCCTACGAATTGTATCAACATTATTTCCAGTCTTAATTTTTTTATAGTCTCACAAACAACAAAACTGATTGCCAAATAATGTTTTTTCAAGATATGAGAAATAACGGACTTGATACAGACACGAAATAATAACAATCATCAACTTGAATTAATCAATAAATTAATTTGTTGTCTAACCCGCCCATCCAGACATATTAAATGGGAAAAGAAACCTTTCGACGAAATGTCTTGTGTTTGTTAGTGTCTTTTCTTTTTTAATCTTTGTTATTCTTTATATTTCGTTATATATTTATATAATTGAATATATAAGGAAACCAAATTCAACTATGTTGCTATCGGGTATAAAATCCAAGAGAATTTTTAGCTTTGAATATGATAGGTTGCCATGAGCAAAACCTGACGTTTCTGACATAGACCCTTTGACCCTTTGACCCTTTGACAGATTGGTCAAGTAATGGCCGCCAGAAGTGAAAAAATGTGACGTGCTAAAAGATTGAGACAGGAAGTTCTCGAGGAGGTACTTGAAGTAAATGAGAGATATAGTGACAAAAAGTGGACCCTGTTAGTGGAAGGGCTGAGGTAGTCGTCATTGGAGTAAGAAATTCACATGAGGCTATTTGTATTATGGGGTGGAGCGAGATGTGGTTGTTGTGAGAGGTGATGTGAGGGATAGATGGAAGTCTACGAGAAGCCGACACACAGGCACACAATTACAAACAAGCAAGATCACAAACCGAAGAAAAGCACTGTGGATCGGAAATAGAATGGAGTGAGACTTAGAAGAACTGGAGGTAAGTATTCATATTGCTGAGGTGAGATGTTACCAAGTAACATGGTTTGTTTTTGTTCGCGCAGGTGGCGGCACGCATTTTGGCCATAGTGTTGGCCGATTCCGAAGATGGGTAGGTAGTGGAATAAATTGTTACAGTGTTGGTGAGGCGAGTAATGTTTTTCGAGATGCGAGGGACATCACTGCAGACATCGAATATGTATTTACGGAAGTAATAATTAGCTGGCAACGAATGTCACCTATAATGCAAAAGTGTAATCGAACTGAACAGATATTTGGACAATGGAGTTCAAACAACATAAAATGTGTTGGAGATGAGAGGACAAGTATTGTATTGGTTACGTGAGTAATTGGAAGTTCTAGATTGGATGTGTTTGGGGATAAGAAAGCGCTCCTTTTAATCTGATATATTGTATTAACTGGTGTATCACCGTGGTGTGGCACACAAGACATCTTGTATGTAATGAAATCTGGGAAGGATTTTGATTAATAAATGTGTATCCATCTTTGCTGTTCCTATATCGCTTGGCGATGAATCTGCGGTGGGTGGTGTTCACTCTTAGGAATTGAGTAGAAAACATTGCTGCCATGTACGTATATGTGTATGTATGCACTTATGTATGTAAAACGAGAATATTCATTCGCACACACTCACACAACACCACACACACACACACACACAAACACACATATATGAGGATATCACATGGATGGTTATGAATAATTGTGCTTATTAAATCGTTCCATTATTTCCGAAACAGGAAGAAAAAGAAGTGGAAGAAGAAGAAGAAGAAGAAGAAGAAGAAGAAGAAGAAGAAGAAGAAGAAGACGAAGAAGAAGAAGAAGAAGAAGAAGAAGAAGGAGAAGAAGAAGAAGAAGAAGAAGAAGAAGAAGAAGAAGAAGAAGAAGAAGTATTCGGTGAGCACGTGCTGTCCGCGTGATTATAGAAGTATTAAGGCTGAAAATAACATTGAAAAATCACCGGCGTCGTCATGCGAGCTCTTGTAGTACGACTCTCAAAGGAAACAGAAAAACCGGCTCTCAGCAATATAATCCCTCTCTGTCTTTGTCTCTCTCTCTCTCTCTCTCTCTCTCTCTCTCTCTCTCTCTCTCTCTCTCTCTCTTTCCCTCCTCTCAATGTTCACTTTCTATGAACGGTGCATAGTTAAGAAAGTAGTCCCGGAAAATAAACCAGGTATTGTTGTTACTGCTTTACACTGGGCCAACTCTGATTGCGTAGATTTAAGCCCAAAGGTGCATCGTGCGTTGCTTGAGACATAACTTGCAAAATGCTGGGCATAATTTGAAAGAAGTTTAACTGCTATTTTAAAAGAAAAAGTGGCGCGGCTTCAGCCACGAACACCCTGTATGTTTTTAGTATAAAATATAGGAATGATTATTCAATGTATTCGCCTATTGGTTTTCTTTAAAGAAGTGAAGCTTTGATCTGAAGGCGATTTGGCTTCCATTTCTAATAATTTTACCGACCGCGTAGAGGTTTTTCATTCGTCCGTAGTGCTAGGTAGAGAGAATACCGAGTAAAAAAAAAAAGAGATTTAATTTTATAAATACTTGTTCTTATTAGGAACAAATGTTGCAAAACTTTGATGCCTTATAAATAATGCTACTTATTTCTCGAAACCAGTTACGGATTGAACCCATACGTAGTCGCTGAACTTGCTAGAAATAGCTGTCACAATTCATTCAATCCACTCTCAATCGTCTTAAAAGATGGTATATTGAATGATGTTGTCCAGGTCGAAGTACGTCTGAATAAAAACTAAAGTGAAATCGTTAGGGCTGAAATGCCTTACATCACGGATTACTCGAACAGAAATGACACAGGGTTATAAAGTAAATAAATTAAAACAATAACAACAACAAATGCGATATCTAAATTATAGTAGAGACATCTACAGGTTAAAGTAGCTCAGTTACTGTAGTTATGACAACAACTAGAGTCATTAGAACCGATGCTACTCATACTGCGATGCTATGTGCACCACGACATATATTGGCACTAGGTGTAGTGTAGAATTTTGAAAATTTATAAGATGCAGAGTTACTAACAAAAGGAAAAAAAAACCTGTTATAATTTATTTGAGCAGACGTGGGAAGAGCGGTTACATCATTGCATAACATGAAGAAATTATCTTCAGGGTTATTCAATAGGCTAGGAATAACAGCCGAATGTCCCTTGTCTCGTATCCTATAATCTTCAATCAGAACTCGTTGGTCGATGTAGTCTTAGATACAGAGCGATGGGATTTTCGATGACTAGAACGTGTTTCTGTATAAGTCTGCTCGATAAAGACTGTGCACAACAACAATAATACCCAGAACAAGATAAAAAAATGACATGTAGAATAGCTGTCTGTTCGTCCACGTTTCTTTTCGACAATCTATGTTTTTTTTTTTTGCTGTTGTTGTTGCAGAGTCTCTGATCAGATTGAGCTGAGTAGAACTATAATCAAGGATGACTCATCTGTGATCATCAGGTTTTTATTCACTCATTATCTATGGAAGATTACAATATATATTGCACTCCGTCCTTTCGAGACGGTAAAGCGGGACTTGAAGAAAGTATTTTCCAGAAAAATTGTGTTCTGTCATCTGTTTTACATGTTATATATTGTTGAGTCGTCTTAAGTTTCCAGGCATGTCTTGGCGGTTACTGAACAACCATATAATAGCTAACTAGAGTAGATTTTAGTGTAAATACTGATTGCTTTTGCTCCTTGTGACCTTTGGAAGGAAGGTACACAGTTAGCTGAAGATTGAAGTTCTGGTTCTAATACTTTCAAATAGGTGGATTTCTTCTACTGGCACCCAGATACCAGACGGTTACCTTTATGATAAACTTGACGATTGATTAATTCTATCACGCAAAAGTCAGGCAGTCCCTCAATTCACTCATGAGCGTACAGTCTGATCGAATCAACAGCTACTCTGTTGCAAAGCAAATATCTTAACCACACAGCCTTGCTTTTCACCACTACTTTACAACAATAAAAATACTTTGATAGCAAATAGAATACATTATTTCCAATTAAGACCTTTACGTCATTTCCAACCAGACAGTTGTTATCATTCGTTATTTCTTTACAGCTTGTCTGCTAAGAAATCAAACTAGTTCCTGTCTGTTGATATTTAGAAACATCATATGTTTTCTCGTGTTATCTTGGCAACATTCCCTCATTCCCTCTGTGTATCTCTTACGCATTTATGATGAAAATGAAACGTTATATCTTTCTTTCTCTCATTTTTCTTCATACATAAGTACACATTTATGCACATTGACAAACACACGTAATACATTCAAATACACATGCACACATACATACATACATACATACATACATACATATATTCATGCATACTTACGTACATGTGTGTTAGTGTGTGTGTGTATGTGTAGATATGTGTGTATAACAACTTTTCTTTCGAATGCATAACGTTGAAAACATGACACGTTCCAAATCAGTATTGTTTCTTCAAGATACGTTCTTAATTTCTCAAACAGCCTTCCTGAAAAGTTTGGCACGAAACGTTCCTAAGTTCGTTGATGTTTCTATATCTCGGTTTCATCTTCTGGATGAAGTAATGATGGTGATGCATTTATGGCAGCACTTTTATTGTAAGCAGCAAGGGATCATATGAATAATGCTATAGCTCATGAAATCATTATCGCCGGATTTAAAATTAAATTAATCTAAGTTACTTAATTACCTTCGCAGCGTATTGCAAGTGAGCTGTATCGGGTGTCGAAATTTTTCCTTTAGAGTTTTGTTTTTAATAAAAACTCCAGACTTAAATCTTTATTTTTCTTTTGTTGAATTCTAGATAGAATGAGAGTGATACAAACGAATTAAATTTTCTCTAGTATACTTTCTTTTTCAATACCATAATATCTTGTAATGCCTCCTTGTTGGAAATGCATAATCATTAGAGGAAAAATCGTCTGGTTGTGTCGCCGATGTTGTATTCTGAGCAATGAAGCATACAACTATCATATTTTTATTGAAATTTCTAGACTACATTGGTACGTTCAATGGCTTACTTCTATGTTGTTTGATGTTTTGGTAAAGGAGTTGATTCTCTTGAGATTGATTTTGTAAAATATTTTAATTGTTAATTTGTGATTAGCTAATATACATGTCCTCTTCTGTTTCAAGGTGGACGTAGCGTGACTGAATGATTAAGTCCGCTTCGAAATTACGAGATCCTAGTTTCGATCGCGCTGCATGACATCTTGGGTAAGTGCTCTTTTAGCATTGCCTCAATTTGAGCTAAGGTTCGTGAGGGGAAATTCCAGAGACGGAGACTGAACAGAAGTCCGTCGGGTAGCTTATACATGCAATACAAGAGAGCAGCCCTGTCGTGCGCTGTTTCAGGCTGATTCTTCAGGAAATGCTGAAGATTAACCCAAGTACACAAAGATACATGCATGCATACATACATACATACATACATACATACATACATACATACATACATACATATCCAAGCCACCACTGGAACTACAAACCTGTAAAACTTTTCAGAAATTTATCATTTAAGTGTATATGAATATGTCTTGATATGCAAGTATCTGCATGGGAAGACAGACATCAAACAGAACATACACATCTGCACGTATACATACATACATACATACATACATACATACAAACATACATACATACAAACATACATACATAATACATACAAAAATACCCCGTTGTTGATGATGAAAGTGCAATGAAGGCACCCTGGATATATATTACTGGATTTACTTCAGGAATTCCTTGGTGTCACTAGAGCTCATATAAACCATGTGAGAGATATAAAATGAAATTCACGAGACTCTTTATTCAGAACGACTACGATCGTTTCGACCTAACATGTACCGATATCTTTTAGGTGAAACGCATTGTGAGTTTAAATGCATCTCCTGAGGTGACTTTACAAAAAGTACCTCGTTTTTAGTTGCCTTTTCGCTTATTTTATAACAATAGATTTGTATACATTATTTCGTTGCTTGTATGCGAAGCTTTCTTTCATTATATCTTAAATCAACACGGGTACTGATAGCATGCTACACTAACGAAAATGTATTATGTATTGATATAGAAATAAGCGAAACAGCAACTAGAGAACGGGGTACTTTTTGTAAAGTCACCTGAGGAGACGCATATGCACGTATAATACAGGACAATTGATTGTACAGCATCTAATCTGTAAGGTGGCTGTACATGATGTATCGAAATGATTGTAGTGGTTCTGAATAACGAACCACTATATATATATGCGTGTGTGTGTGTGTGTGTGTGTGTGTGTGTATACAAAGAGAGAGAGAGAGTGACAGAGAGAAAGAGACAGAGAGAGACACACACATATATGTATGCATATATATGTATATATATACATAGACATATATATTAATATACATATATATACATATATGTATATATATATAATAATATTATTAGGGACAAAATCCAAAATTACAGGTAAAAAACTCAATTAAAATCAATTTATAAAAAATTAAAATTAAATTGAGCCTTATAGATAAAGTATATATAATATATATATAGTTTTAGGGAAAATAACCAATTTTCAAGAACTCATCGTTGAAAATCCACTATCACATATAGAAAAATTAATAATTAAAAGCACAATAAATGAGTATAATATAAAGTAAAGTAAATATCATAAGATAAATATAATAAACAGATTACACGTGTTTCATAACCAATTTTCAAATAGAAAAGAAATTTAAATCGATTAAAATCAATTAAAATCAATTGAAATTATCGAAAATAAGTTCTATTCAAAAATATAGCTACTCGTCAGATCGTAAGTAGAACAATAATTAGATATATATCTCAACCAACAATAAGTACCAAATGAATTAATATGAAATACTTATTATATAAAGATAGAAAAATTATTTAAAAATATCATAATATCAAAATAATAACCATTCAATAATCATCCCTTCATCCATAATAATAACATGTATATTATATACAAAAAACATCTTACCTAAATTATCATTGTTTTAAATTATCATTGTTTTAAATACAAGTTGAACGAAGTTTAAGTTTAAAATAATAATGAAGATAAAATTAGTACATATTTAACCGGTGTAATAGTTAAAGCTATACTATTTAAAGCTAAAGAGGTTTATTTAATTATGATTAAAGATCAATTGAATAATAGAAAAATGCAAGATTATTTATTTCTACAAACGTAATAATAAAAAATATTAATGAATGAAAAAATTATGAATGGAAAAAATTATGAATGAAAAAATTAGGAAAGAAAAAATTATTAAGAATAAAAGGTTAAACTTTATATATATATACAAAGTTTTGATTTAAAAAAAAACTTTAACGATATTATAAACTATAAAGATTAATAATTAATCAAATAATATTAATCAAAAATAATCGAAAATATATCAACACTATTCCAATCGAAGTTCTAATATTATGTTGAAATGAAACTATAACTTCTAAATAATATAGTGTTAAATAAGTTATCTATTAAAATAATCTATAAAGAACCAAATGAATAGTATAAAAACAAGAATACATATTATTTTCAAATAGTAGAAAATCTTTAGCAAAGTGAAAACAGTACTTATCCAAATTTTTCCGTAATATTAGAACTTCGATTGGAATAGTGTTGATATATTTTCGATTATTTTTGATTAATATTATTTGATTAATTATTAATGTTTATAGTTTATAATATCGTTAAAGTTTTTTTTAAAATCAAAACTTTGTATATATATATAAAGTTTAACCTTTTATTCTTAATAATTTTTTCTTTCCTAATTTTTTCATTCATAATTTTTTCCATTCATAATTTTTTCATTCATTAATATTTTTTATTATTACGTTTGTAGAAATAAATAATCTTGTATTTTTCTATTATTCAATTGATCTTTAATCATAATTAAATAAACCTCTTTAGCTTTAAATAGTATAGCTTTAACTATTACACCGGTTAAATATGTACTAATTTTATCTTCATTATTATTTTAAACTTAAACTTCGTTCAACTTGTATTTAAAACAATGATAATTTAAAACAATGATAATTTAGGTAAGATGTTTTTTGTATATAATATACATGTTATTATTATGGATGAAGGGATGATTATTGAATGGTTATTATTTTGATATTATGATATTTTTAAATAATTTTTCTATCTTTATATAATAAGTATTTCATATTAATTCATTTGGTACTTATTGTTGGTTGAGATATATATCTAATTATTGTTCTACTTACGATCTGACGAGTAGCTATATTTTTGAAAAGAACTTATTTTCGATAATTTCAATTGATTTTAATTGATTTTAATTGATTTTAATCGATTTAAATTTCTTTTCTATTTGAAAATTGGTTATGTAACACGTGTAATCTTTTTATTATATTTATCTTATGATATTTACTTTACTTTATATTATACTCATTTATTGTGCTTTTAATTATTAATTTTTCTATATGTGATAGTGGATTTTCATCGATGAGTTCTTGAAAATTGGTTATTTTCCCTAAAACTATATATATGTATATATATATATATATATATATATATATATATATATATATATATATATATATATATCTGTGCACACACATGTATGTATGTATATATATATATATATATATATATATATATCTGTACACGCACATGTATGTATGTATGTATGTATGCCTGTATGTATGTACATATATATATACACACACACATGTATGTATGTACATATATATATACACACACACATGTATGTATGTATGTATGTATGCATGTATGTATGTATGTATGTATGTATATATGTATGTATGTATGAATGTGTGTGTATATTTGTGTGTGTATGTGAAGTGCTTATCTCTATAGGCATGGATAGAAACCGTTATGTTACCAGTTTAATGAAATAGTTCAATACAACTCTTTCACATTCATTAAAAGGTGCAAATACTTTCAGGGCCTTATTGAGAACTCTGAATAGGATAATTATATTCTCCCTCTTTTAGGAAGAAAGACAGCAATAATAACAATCACTCTAACTCGAGTCTGTACAAAGAAAAAAATAAGCAAACAAAATCCACCATTGTATTAACACCATTTAAAGCAATTTCCACGTCAGTTTGATGTAAACAGAACCGGGATGAAGATATCATTTGCTGTTAGTATGAATTTAGAATTGAATATAATTGAATGCTCAATATAACCCTAATTAAAATTGACATCAGCTAATTTCATTTGTCTATCTATTTTAGTTATATGTAATATTTGAAATTCTAATTAATCAAACTCGCTTGTATCACTTAATTATCGGTGAAGCCTTAATTTGAATTGACCTATTTTACACAGAGTAATCAGTGTAAATAGTACTTGAGAACAATGGAGGGAATGAATAAAGTAGTAGAGGATTTCTTGCCGATCAGAATCCAGTATTCTGTTTCGATTCCCAACGGGAATATTTTGCAATGAAAACGAAAAAGACAATGTTACAGTCCAAACATTTCAGATTAGCTATGAATATATTTAAATATATAATTTTACGTGTGATTTTAAGTTTTGTAAGCGATATGTAATTAACGTAATCTATGATATAAATCCCATTCTGTGTGTGTGTGTGTGTGTGTGTGTGTGTAAAAGATTATAACGGCCGTATTTTTCAAATGATTTTCTCCAAAGTGGGAACATATATTACTTATGTTCCACAGATGGTTTTAGACTCTTAAAACGTTTCGCATAATGAGCAACGGGCCCCCTGACTGCAGAAAACAGCCGTTCCTGTGTTACGTGGAGAAGGGAAGAAACTCTTTGTGAAATAACTTTCAGAAATTGACTGTCTCCCTTACATCCATTAGTCAAAAAATTATCACAATCCTAATTGGCTCCAAACAAACAGCACTGTAAGTAAAATTAACGAGCAACTGCTGCAGTACCTTCTTGGAAGTCCTCACATCCTTAAGTCAGTTGATACAATCGCAGAACCAGAAGAGGTGGTAAATTATCCAACAGAATTTCTCAATTCATTGGTCCCTACAGGACCACCTCCCCACAGATTGGAACTGAAAGTGGGAACTCCAGTAACGTTATTGAGGAGTTTGGAAACACCAACACTTTCAGAATGCGGAAAAGGAGAGGATGTTTTCATACCCACAATCCCTCTTATTCCATTGGGACCAGAAATTCCTCTTTCATTCAGAAGAGAGTAATTTCCTATTCGCATCAGCTTCGCAGTGTCTATCAATAACTCAGAACGTAAAGACAGACGAAATACCGCTAAGCATTGCGCCCGGTGTTCTAACGTTTCTGCCATCTCACCACCTTCAGATGTTCTGGAGAAGGACTAAACTTAGAGTTTACTGTTAGGCTGCGTAAAGCTGGATGCAATATACAGGTAATGAAACGTGAGACAAATGAATTGTGGGTCGATGCACGTCTGAAAAGTTGGGAACATTATGGTAGCGGTAGAAAAGCAGGAGAGGAGAAAACGATCCCTTTTTGTTAGAGGCTGGAGGGGCTTTGTATGTGACTTTACGGCACTCGTTCGAGGCGCCTTTGACTGGATGCAACTAATAATGATTGTCTTTGTGTGTGTGTGTGTGTGTGTGTGTGTGTGTGTGTGTGTGTGTTTGTGTATGTGCAAGCGAGTTCTTGTGTTTGACACGGGTGCGCGTGTGTATGTGTGAGTGAGTTCATGTGTGCGCGCGCGTGTGTGCGTGTATTTGTATGTGCGTGTATTTGTATGTGCGTGTGTTTGTGTGTGTCCCTGCAGCTTAGACACTACCAGATACTAGACTGTTCTGTAGAAGCATTTTCATATGTAATTAACTGACTTTCTCTCTGTGGTTCAGTACACTTAACAATATCTGGTTACATACCTTGTTGTTGATGCTATAAGTACTCACTGCATCTAGAGGAGGTATATATATGATAACTGGAGAAAGATCTTGAAATAACCAGGATTCTACTAATTCCTATACATATCTTTGAACCTACCAACAATATGAAGTCATTAAAGAAACATGTAAACTGCCGCTTCATTATCACAGTATTACATTCTACACGAAAGAACTCAAATTTCAGTAATACAGTAAGGGTGTAGATCTCCCTCTATCATGAATGACTCTGGAATTGCAACTAGAAAGTTGTCCTCCAAGGCGCAAGTCCAGGCAAGGTTGTTTCAATGGCCGGTAGTCGCCTAAGCAGTCCCCTCTCCACACCACCGATGCTGTCCAAGGGAAAGGGGCAAAGGCCGATAGAAATTGGTACCAGTGACATCGCAACTGATTTACACACATGAGTGAACTGGAACAACGTGAAATAAAGTGCTTTGCTCAAGAACACAACCCGCAGCCCGGTCGGGTATTCGAACTCACTACCGCATGATTGTGGGCCTAACGCTCTAACCACTGAGCGATGCGTCTTCAAGTAATACAGTAAGTATTAGGTCTATAAAACCCAGGAAACAAAGTGGGAAGCTTCAAAGTCGTTATTCGATTTAGTAGACAAAGCAATAAACTTTCAATTACAGCCTAGTATTTTAAACAAAACAGGAAATTTTGTATAATGTTATACTAGATATACTGACTGAATATAAAACTGGAGAAGTCCTAATTGCCAAGCTTTGAATCATTGGTTATCTCGATCAGGGTAAACCTAGAGCTAAACAAAACCTGTTACTGTAAGTAATGTTTGTTCTTGGCTGTAATAAGCTCATCCAATCTACAATGTATACGAAATGATGAGTTCTTATCTTTTCATCGGCAAAACTTGTAAAACTTGTTTCCGATCGCAACTAGAAATATCGATCGGTTGCTTTAAATACTGAAAACCGTACACTTTGAATCCACTACACCTCGTATATTAATCTCAATAACCATTGATATACACACAATAATATATTGTACAGTATCTTACTTCAATCAGGGACACCTCACCATTGCACATCGTTAATCAATATATTTTCTCGGCCTAGATATACTTAAGCGAGTCCAGAAATGAATGAACCCAACTTTTATCAATTATATTTTGATCAGTTTATCTGAGATGCAGCATTTACATTGAAATCTAACCTCATAAAATATATCCTAAAGTACAGATGTACAGTTATGAGATTAGGTCTCCACGAAGCAGGAATTGAACAGATATGTTGAAATCGTGTTCGGAGAATATATTAATTAATTATTGTCATTTCTTCTTTAAGAGTATACTTTCAGAAAAACCTATGTGAATGGCCGGATATAAATCATGGCGTAGGTTTATAAGTTTATTATATGTGTCAAAATCAGAAAATATGTCAGCGATAACTGATAATTTACTGTTGATATTGATGGAAAGTGAAAGTAGGCCGGTTCTTAATTTATCAACTGAATAAGTGATGGAAACTCGTGATAACATGAAATATGTTAAGATAATAGGTTTCCCTTTGATTATCTATGTGTGCAACAGAAGCACATGTGTGTTGTTCCACAATTTGTATACATACACATATCTATAAAGAGATTTCATAAAATGATAAAGCCTGGAAAGAATAGCAAAAGTAAATGTATAAATAAAATATCTGACCATAATTGAGAAGCTAAAAGAACCCTGCCAGAATGTAACTGTAAACATAGAACTGGAAACAAATTGGTTAAACCTGTAATCGTTCTGCACTCTTAATCTTAAAATAAATTACATTTTCCTATCAAAATACAGAATAAATATAATACCGGAAATATCAGTGTCTATGGCTTGAATCGTTTCGTGTTCACACAGCTAACTTCCGTTCATATTATTTATATGACAATTTTACTGACATATTAAACTGGTGATTTATAGGTGTTCCGTGCAAATTTAGCCACGAGAACTCAAAGAAAAACATATTTTAAAACTAACAGATGGAAATATCAATATGGTGACATCTATCCAATTAGCTATCTATCTATCTATCTATCTATCTATCTATCTATCTATCTATCTATCTATCTATCTATCTATCTATCTATCTATCTGTCTATCTGTCTATCTGTCTATCTATCTATCTATCTATCTATCTATCTATCTATCTATCTATCTATCTATCTATCTATCTATCTATCTATCTATCCATCCATCCATCCATCCATCTATCTATCTATCTATCTATCTATCTATCTATCTATCTATCTATCTATCTATCTATCTATCTATCTATCTGTCTGTCTATCTATCTCTTTCTCTTTCTGTCTATCTATACACACATGCTCGTACGTTCATATATGTTGTAACACGAATTGTGTAGTGCAAATAAAACACACGTACTGTATTTACGTCCACCGCTCTACATTACTGAATGCAATTCTCCCAAGCAATCATTTTCTCTTGCGAATACATTATGATTACTAAAATTTTTCTATTTGTCATATGAGCGATCCTATTTCAGTAACATATATTATTGTAGTCAGAAGAATTTCGTACCCTAGCAGTTGACACTTCGTTTTTGCATGCTCAGGTTTTCGTTTCACTTCTGGGGTTTCATTGAAAGACCTGTCGACACCATTGGGAGTTTTAACCAAATAAATCGAGCTTTAAATCATTTAAAGGTTCCCTCAGCAGATGAGCAAAAGCGGTAATGTTTTCCAAGCCTGGAGGTGGCCAAAAGTGAAACACACTGAGTATACACTGCTGTGTGGTTAAAATGTCTGTTGCAAAACGATGTGATTTCCGTTTCGATCCTGTCCGACAGCACTATGAGTAAGTATCTCATACTAAAGAACGCCTTGTGAGTAAAATTTGTTATATGTAATGTGTACGGAAGCCATTGTGTACGTATACGTATATATTTCGCCTACGTGTATCAGTGAAACACGTACCACAACAAGTAACAGCCCCCAAATATCAAAATTAGTGTATCTGAACAAAACCCCACCTGGTTTTTAATCTACCTTAGTTATGAATAACTTTTCCACGAGTGAACCAGTGATTGAGTCATTAGAAATGACATGACTAATTGCTTACGGTTGTAAGTATTTCTTTCAGACTATTTTCATTCGTTACTGGACGAAGGCTCAGCATTGTTGTCGTCAGGTTGTCTCAACGAATAATAGTCCAATCTCTAAACATTTTAGACATCTAAGTACCTGCAAAGAAAAACCCCCCAAAAAACCTGTTAAATTCAGTGTTTATCTCATAAAACAAACGAGAAGTGAATTTATCAAGTTTATTTTGTGTATTTTTTAGATAGCTGAAATGGCTTTACTTCCACGATATAATTGTTTCAGTTTCAATACACAGTTTCTGACCAAATCACTAACTAGACAGCGGCATCTCTTTTTGTATAAGATATCTAATATTACTCACTGCGTTCAGTAACATGTTATGCCATGTTATATAATTCATAGGACGAATCTTAACTGAGATGAAATAACATTACATTTGTTAGAGAATAGGAAGAGTTATAAATCAAACAATAACTGCATTTGGTATTTGTTTGAGAGTGCAATTCAATACGGAAGAAATCAAATTATAAGAAGATATGCTTGAGGTAACATTAAAAGAAGAAAAAAAGAGTAAAATATTAAAACAAGAGCTGATTGTTTTCTTACTGGATATTGCTTTTTTTTGTATTATATTTGAAATGTTTATTTATATCATTAAATCTATTTCCATCAAAGTACAGTCAACGTTATTGTCTTTCCTATTTTCCTTAAATAACATAATCACCTTTCGATCTTTTGCGTAAACAGAGAATAGTGAATTTTCTTAAAATACAAGAATATTCCTTTATAAGAGAAGTTATGAAATTGTTTAAAATCTATTTTCGTAGTTGCTTTTTTTCTGTTTCTTTTCAATAGCAAAACCATCAAAGAACATTAAAATAAAGTTTGTATGACATTTGACATCTCTTCATTTGGAATAAAATTCTTCTCTTAGCTGTCAAGCAATCATAAACGTGCGTATTCGTGATAGAACTTCCGAACGAGATATATCCATGCTTTATTCTTAACATGTGTTCCCTTATTCATAACAAAATTGAATGTATATAATATTGCATTAAATTTCACATTCCATTCTCTACACAACTATAACAGAGCATTTACGTATTTAATTAAATTATTTCTATAATTTCTATAGACATTCAAGTTTCTACCTCGTTAACGATTCACCAAACTTACACGCACACACACACACACACACACACACACACACACACACACACACACACACACACACACACACACACACACACACACACACACACATACAAACGCACATACACACGTGAGTAGAGATGCACGCTGTCCCCACACATATACTACAAATAATTGCATATGCAAAAATATAATGCAATATATTAAAATAGATATAGATATATTACTTTTCATCTTGCTCCAGATATTTGAAGTTTCGTACAACTCAGTTATTCATCAGCGAAAGAAAGACAACTCGAAAAAACTGTGTGCTTGTGTGTATACACGCACGGGTGTGTAAGTATGTGTGTGTGTGTGTGTGTATTCACATATATACATATATATATTTGGTATCAAAAAGTTCCCGGACTATTTATGTTTAATTAAAGATAAGTTATTTACCTAAAGTTTTAACATCATTTCCTTCGAAATAGTCACCTTGGGCAACATTATACCTGTCCCAGCGTTCCTGCGCTTTTGGAATCCGGCCTGGAAGTTGCTTTCCGTAAGCGAGTCGAGGATCTTCTGTGATTCGCTCTGGATCTCGACAACAGCGTTAAAACGGCCACCTTTGAGCTGCATTTTCATCTTGGGAAGACATGGAAGTCAGCGTACACAAATTTCTCAACTTGCGAAGTAAACATAGCAATGTCACTTGGCATACCATTTCATGAAAGTCACTGCTAGCTCTCCTTCCGCGCGTAACTGTGTGCTGCCATCTGTTGGTACACTTCAGAACTTGTCCGGGAGCCTTTTGATACCACCTCGTGTATGTTTCATTTATACGCCATTTTGCTGCAAGATAGCGTCCTGGGAAAGCTCCCTATGAACAAAACGCATACACATATACACTACATATATGCGACCGAATTTATCTATCTATGTGTGTATATGTGTGTGTGTGTGTGTGTGTGTGTGTGTGTGTGTGTGTGTGAGAGAGAGAGAGAGAGAGAGAGAGAGAGAGAGAGAGATAGAGTGTGTGTGTGTGTGTGTGTGCGTGTGTGTTCATCTGTCGAAGTGACGAGCGCCATCTATTGACACATAAGGCTGACTGATGATTTGAGCGGCGATTTTGTTTAAAGTGAAGAAGAGTTGTGCACCATCTGCCGCACTCTCTCGTTTCTGACCATCTTCATTTCAGTAACAAGACTAAGTGAAGGCTGCTGGGGGTGGATACGGGTGTAGTGGAGGATCAAGATGTCTTACTGACTCCATGCTGTTCTATGCCCTATACATTGCTCTACAGTTTAAAGTCATACCCAGGACGAAATACACATACACACACATACACGCACACACATACACGCACACACATACACGCACACACAAACAGAAACACATATTTACATATATACAAGTAAGTACATAAATGTAAAAGAACGTTGAAGATGAGTACTCGAATACCAAAGGTAGAGTAATAGCTCATTACAACAGAAAAAATGTTCATATGTGTGTATATATATATGTTTATGCGTGCGATTGTGTACCTATATGTGTATATGTATACGCACACTCATACACACACATATATGCATATATATATATATATATATATATATATATATATATATATATATATATATATATATATATATATATATATATATATATATATATATATATATATATATATATATACTTACATACATCCGTCGGTTACGACGACGAGGGTTCCAGTTGATCCGATCAACGGAACAGCTTGCTCGTGAAATTAACGTGCAAGTGGCTGAGCACTCCACAGACGCGAATACCTTTAACATAGTTCTCGGGGAGATTCAGCGTGACACAGAATGTGACAAGGCTAGCCCTTTGAAATACAGGTACAACGGAAACAGGGAGAAAGAATGAAAGTTATGGTGAAAGAGTACAGCAGGGTTCTCCCCCACCCCCTGCCGGAGCCTCGTGGAACTTTAGGTGTTTTTGCCCCAAAAAACACTAACAGTCAAAACTGCGATCCTACGACCGCGAGACAGCTGCCCTAACCACTGGGCCAATGCGCCTCCACGCATACATAATATAGTACATGTTCGTTTATTAACTGATATGTGTTTTCATGTAAAAGTTGGTTGCGAATTTGAAATTTTAGTCAGTGAGTGAATGCGTATCGTTTTCGAAATTAACTTTGTATGATTTTTGTGATGCCTGGCGTGCTTGCTTCAACAGCATACGCAGGCAGAGAGCTGGCAGAAACGTCAGCACGCCGGGCGAAATGCTTAGCGGTTTTTCGTTTGCCGTTACGTTCTGAGTTCAAATTCCGCCGAGGTCGACTTTACTTTCATCCTTTCAGAGTCGATAAATTAAGTACCAGTTATGCAGTAGGATCGATGTAATCGACTTAATCCCTTTGTCTGTCCTTGTTTGTCCCCTCTACGTTTAGCCCCTTGTGGGCAATAAAGAAATAAGAAACGTTAGCACGCCGGGCGAAATGCTTAGCAGTATTTCGTCTGTCTTTACGTTCTGAGTTCAAATTCCGCCGAGGTCGACTTTGCCTTTTATCCTTTCGGGGTCGATAAATTACGTACCAGTTACGCACTGGGTATCGATGTAATCGACTTAATCCGTTCGTCTGTTCTTGTTTGTTCCCTCTATGTTTAGCCCCTTGTGGGCAATGACGAAATAGGTATTTCGTTTGCCGTTACGATCTGAGTTCAAATTCCGCCGAGGTCGACTTTGCCTTTCATCCTTTCAGAGTTGATAAATTAAGTACCAGTTACGCACTGGGGTCGATGTATTCGACTTAATCCCTTTGTTTGTTCTTGTTTGTCCCCTCTATGTTCAGCCCCTTGTGGGCAATAAAGAAATAAGAAATGTTAGCGGTATTTCGTGTGTCTTTACGTTCTGAGTGCAAATTCCGTTGAGATCGACTTTGCCTCTCATCCTTTCGTGGTCGATAAATTAAGTACCAGTTGCGTGCTGAGGTCAATCTAGAAAAGAGTATATGTGGATATGTATATACGTGAAAGTTGAATGTTTAACGTAGTCGTGCGTGTATACATGTGCATGTTGAACTTCATGTGCATATATGCTTTGGTGCATGTATGCGTGTATATGGTAAACTCGTTTTTTCCTTATATCTGTAGCTATTGTTGGTGTTGTGTATATATACCTAAGTGTGACAAGAATGCATGTGTCTGTATATGATTTTGTGCATTGGCTAAGAGCGTATGTAAGTTGACTTTGTGTGAGAAGGTATCTGTTGTTCTTCAGGATGTGTTTGCGCGTTTCTTGTGTATATGTACTGAGATGTGTGCGTATGTTTCTTTTTGTTTTTGCATTTGACTTACATGTGTATTTGTTAAGTAGAGGCGCAATGGCCCAGCGGTTAGGGTAGCGGACTCGCGGTCGGAGGAGCGCGGTTTCGATTCCCAGACCGGGCGTTGTGAGTGTTTATTGACCGAAAACACCTAAACTCCACGAAGCTCCTGTTGTACTGTTTCGCCCCAACTTTCTCTCACTCTTTCTTCCTGTTTCTTGGGTAACGCTGCGATGGACTGGCGTCCCGTCCAGCTGGGGATAACACATACGCCACAGAAACCGGGAAACCGGGCCCATGAGCCTGGCTAGGCTTTGAAAGGGCGACGTCTATCGTTTTATTGTATTTGTTATATGTATGTGCGTGTATGTGTGTATACGTCTAACATACGAGCGTACTTAACATACACGTAGGCACTGCTCAAAACTCACTGGTTTACATATACAGGCACTATACGCGCCCACACAAACAGCTTGCGTACACATCACTTAGTCAAACATACATACACTATATAAGGAAAATATACACCGCTCATCACAAAAATATATACGCACACAATTCAGACAGCAACTCAACTCATACACCCACATATATATACGCATACATACTATTATTGACTCAAATGCAAAACTAGATTTTAAATATACTCGTATACAAGCTATATGTTAATAAAGACATACACGAGTGAATACATACTAAAAAGCACTCACGCACACAGACATACAGACACGCACACACACACACGCACACACACAGACATACAGACACACACACACAGACACACACACACACAGACATACAGACGCACACACAGACACACACACACACACACGGACATACAGACACACACACAGACATACAGACACACACACACAGACACACACACACACACAGACATACAGACACACACACACACACACACACACAGACATACAGACACACACACAGACATACAGACACACACACACACAGACACACACACACACACAGACATACAGACGCACACACAGACACACACACACACACACACAGACATACAGACACACACACACAGACACACACACACACACACAGACATACATACGCACACACAGACACACACACACACGCACACACACGCACAGACACAGACATACAGACACACACACAGACATACAGACACACACACACAGACACACACACACACACACAGACATACAGACGCACACACAGACACACACACACACACATACATACACACAGACACACACACAGACATACAGACACACACACACACACACACACATACACACACACACACACACACACACACACACAGACATACATACGCACACACAGACATACAGACACACACACACAGACACACACACACACACAGACATACAGACGCACACACAGACACACACACACACACACACACACACACACACACACACACACAGACACACACACAGACATACAGACACACACACACACACACACACACACACACACACACACACACACACACACAAGTACACGAAATACGTTTTCTCATTCACCTCTTTGAATATTTTAATTCACTTTCTTTTCTTTGTCCCAAAATATTGATAACGTAAGGAACACAGGTTTTCGTCCCAACGTATTCTCGATTTCTATATGTTCTCCATATATTTCGAGAGTAGAAAAGCGTATATGTGGAGATGTATATATATGTGAAAGTTGAATGTTTAACCTAGTTGAGCGTGTATACATGTACGTGTTGAAGTTCATGTGTATATATGCTTTGGTACATGTATGTATGTACATGGTAAGCTCGTTTTTTCCGTGTATCTGTAGCTATTGTTGGTGTTGTGCATGTATACGTAAGTATGACAAGAATGCATATGTCTGTATATCGTTTTGTGCATAAGCTATATACTATAATTTATACTAATCCTATGAATTTTACCAGTGGCTCTTAACTCACTCTTTTCTTTTCCTCAGGCCACCTACATCGTGTCACTCTGTCAGTTTTAGCACTAACTACTATGCTCAGCCCTTTCACTTGTCTGTATCAGCACTCTGGTGTATGTTCTTTGCACAGGTTTTCTTTTCCAGCAATCGTCGACTTTTACCCGTTGAAGAAGAACATCGAAAAGGTAAATCTTCTTGTTGGCCTCAGTGGGATGCAGTAACCAAGTGAAAAATTTTCCCCAGACCTAATCAATAAAAAAATATCTTTCTTTATTTTAGTGTCGTTATATCTATCCATATTCTATCGTTTCATAATGAGCAACTAATGTGTAAGATTATTTCACAAGACCATTTTACATTTCAACGACAGGAGTAAAAGATAACATGGTGAGTTTTCGGAGCTTGAGTTTTATAGTTGATACATCACAACATTCAAATAGTAAAGTTGTTTATCACATCAGGAAATGTGAAGATCCTCCTATGTAACCGTACGTGCGGCTAGACACAAAAGTGGAATTTTCCTCAGATCAGACTTTTCTTTAAAGAAAAAAGCTAAGAACACTGGAAACAATGTAGTTCTAGATATAAAAAATAATAGACAAGTTGGTCATTGCCCGTCGTTTATATTTGTTTATAAGTATTCACGATCAACAACAACAGCGACTGAAATTCCGTTCAAAGGCACCTTTCACTGTTATCTAAAATAACAGTAGCGAATCTTTAAAGCCGTATCTTTCCAGGTTATCTATTTTAGCAATACAAACTATGCTAGAGATAGTCAAACATTTATGTAGCACACTAGAATACGAACAGTGGAATCTTTGCCAAACAGGTGGAAAATTTATCAACTTTTGTTAGTTAAAGCTCTCAGTAATCATTTGGACAGATAAGATAAATTACATAATATAATATAATACAATAATTTAATAACATAATACAATATAATCTGAAACTGCACTCAGAGCAATTATTAGTGTTGGATGCATCAACTGGCACCAGTATGTTTTCTCACTTTTCACTGGACATGACATGGTTGTCATTTTGGGAAACTAAATTTTAACACTTTTGAAGAATTCTAAAAACATCTTGAAACACTTCATGATAGACCTCAATAATGTTGCCCTAATGATCTCAGTGTTAAGAGAATAAACCAATTCATTCCATATAACACTAAATTACAGAAGAGATGATATTGAATTTACATATTCTATAGATTTGTTCGGCGTTTTTGTTTATTCGCTTCTTTGTTAGGTTGTTCGATGTTATAGAACTACATTCATAAAAGTAGAATTAGATTGTTTAGGAAATAGAAGTAGCTAACTCTCTGGTGATGGAAGTATGGACGCGAGTTCAAAGAAATCACTATTTCTATCAATCTATATAGCGTGAAGAACAAGCTATAGAACTGTAATATATAATACGGAAATAGACACTTTGGCAATCTTTCAACAAATAAAGAAATCTTCAAACCAGTGGAGTTAGCAGAAGATAACTATTGGCCAAAAGCCAATTCTTCACAGAAGTGACTTCTCGTTAATATAACATTGATGGTAAGACATTCGTTGGAAATTTTCTTCTAAAGATATTTCTTATTTTATTCTGCTATCAATTATTCTTTATTCATCTTTCTTTATCTCTACACTCTTTCTATTTTTTTTCATTACACCAATAAAAATATTCCAATCTTCGAAGCAATTTCACATAATATATGTATGTATGTATGCATATGTGTGTGAATATATGCATTTATATATATATATATATATATATATATATATATATATATATATATATATATGTGTGTGTGTGTGTGTGTGTATGGGTAGTTATTTATTGATCGATTGATCTAGCTGTTTACCTATTTTCAATCAGGCACTTTATAATTAAATGCATAGTTTATATTCGTATGCACATCTTCGAACCAATCCTATGACAGTTTTCTCTTATTTATACTGATTTATTTACTTGCTATTTTTCAACTTAGGTGCATATATTTTTATCGATTTATTTTGCCATCAGCTATTATTTTCCTACCATTAAGCACACATTCTTATTGCTTGAGAGCCATTTGAATTGCTGAAACACCAAGGGAGATAAGTATACATGCTTTTGTAGTTTGTGAGCAAAACTACAAATAAAATCTGAATTTTAATACCATACTATGTTTTCCCTTTCCTTCAATGTACTTGTCAAAAATATATCTTTCTCTCTCTAGCTGTCAAATTGATGTTTTCTTTTATAGCAGTATATGTATAGAATGAATAAAATTTCAATTTTCCTCGTTAAATGATCTTCTTTTCCATGATTTGCACTTAAAACAGCACAAACATTTATTTACGAGGTAGATTGTTTCTTTCTCTATTCCAATCCCATTCTGTATGACTTTCTCATTTCACAGCTACATTGTTGGATGAAGGTCACGGGAAAGAAATTTTAAGACCATACAAGTTTTGAAAGCCGTGTATTCCAACCTCTTTACCCTCACCACCTATATTCTCTTACTTTGCCTTTTTGTGTTGTGTTTACCTTCTGCTCTATTCCATTCTCTAAGTTTGTTTACAGTCATAAAATAAACTTCTCTTACTACGGGCTGATGCGATAGCCACTCCGTAATCATTCGATCTACTGGAGACAGCAACCAAAACGTCATCAAATCACCGCTACTCCATTTCAAGAAAAATTATGGGGGAGAACATAGTACAAAGATAACTCCCATGCTTAAAAAGGAGATGTTATAAGTGAAATGCCTTTATTCTTAGTTTTGCTTGAATGGGAGAGACTTGGATAAAGCAACGATGATAACGATATCATCAACGATGGTGATTTAATCTCATACACCATGGGCCTCTCAGAATTTATCTGGTCTTTAAAAGTAAGAGAATGTATGGAGTTCAAAATTGAAGGGGAATTTCTTAGTCACCTTTTCTGTATATTACAGTTACCATTTAAATCTACTCTGTAATTTTTTAAAGTGAGAAATTATTAATATTATGTCAAGGTGTATGTTTAGAAATGATAGTTTATAGCATAGACAAAAACACATTCCATGGACTAGATTTTAAATATATTTGCAAATAACGTTAACTATAGTTTACATTTCATTACATAATTACATTCCATGCATAGAATAAATTGGTAGTCTTCCAAATTTCTTTTCTTCCCTATCTATCTATCTATCTATCTATCTATCTATCTATCTATCTATCTATCTATCTATCTATCTATCTGTATATATATATATATATATATATATATATATATATATATATATATATATATACACGATATACATACACACACATACGTATTTACATGCACACACGAATACACATACGTGCACACAGGCTTATACATACACACGTGCAGATACACAAACATGCACATTCACACATACATACATACATATATATATATATATATATATATATATATATATATATATATATATATATATATATATATATATATATCATTGGAATGCTATTTGTTTATTGAAGGCAAATAACGTAACTTTTCTTGATGCTAGAACATGGTTAACATTGAATTTACTTTTAATTCTAATATCTCAAGAATTCTCAGTTTGTACATATTACAACGGTGCATGAAAGAAGAATGGTAGAAAGATTTTATAATATACACTTCTTCGGGTGTTTCGGTCACACACGCGTGCGCGCGCACACACGGACGCAAACACACATACGTATATATATATATACACACACATTCATATAAACAAACATATATTCATTGATACGATTATACATATGTATATATGCACACAGGCACACGCACGCACACACCCGCACACACATACATACACTAGCACACATATATACATACATTCCTATAAACATACATACATTTACTTATACACATATACATATATATATACATACATATACACACACACACACACACACACACATGTATATATACATCTATATATATATATATATATATATATATATAGGCACACAAGCACTCGCACGTGCACACAGACATACATACATTCATTCATACAAATATACATATGTACTTACATACATATGCATACATATACATACATGCATACATACATACATATATATATATATATATATATATATATATATATATATATATATATATATATATATATGCACCCAAGCATTCGCATGCACACAGACACAGACACACACACACACACACACACACACACACAAAATACACACACCCATATATAATATTTGATCTCAAAGGATTAGATTTTATCTTCTCAATGTACCCGATTTGATCTTCTCAAATGATCAACTTTGAGAATCTCAAATCCCACTTCAGTTTACTTTACATTTTATCCCAACGGGTTCGACTTAATACGCACAAGTCATGAACTGGGATCGATATTGAATCGAATATACTTTTCCTTTTCCTGCACTGTTATAGCATTTTACCAATGTAAGATGTCGTCATCGTCACCCCTGGATGGGCTTGTTTTGAAGCACCTACCAATTTTTTAATAAAATTTGTTTCACCAAAATATAACTTAGATGTATGTTTGTCTTACTATTCTTCCCTATTAACAGTAGTAGTATCGAGCAGTTATTTATGACTGCTTTCGCTTTTTACATTTTAATTTCTACAACTGTATTGAAACGCGGAGTAGATGGAGCAGGGACAACTGAAGAAGGGTAATATTCTTTATGTTGCATGTCTCGTTTCTCTGTTTGTTTTTTTCGTTGTTCGAAAAAATAGTTCGTTTTCTGTCTTCGTCTTTATGTTTTCGTTTCTCATTATGTTTAACGTTTTTGTGATGTCCTGTACCAATATATGCATGTATGTATACATATAGATGTCGGTATGTACATATATGTATGGATATATGCATATAATTATATATTATTTATGTTATTTCATATATATATATATATATATATATATATATATATATATATATATATATATATATATATATATATATATACTTGTGCGTGAATAAATGCTAAAAGACTGTATTTTAAAATCTTTTATTCACTGATTTAGCTTATATTTAAAATAAATTGTATTAAATATTTTAATGCTGGTCAAAAATGGCCGCTACGGTCTTTGTAGGAAGTAAGAAATGTTGGTACTTCTAGTATTAAAGAAGAAAGGGCGATGGTTTGGTAGAGTCGTTTGGGTAACAAACAAATTACCTTTTGATAATCAGTTAGAGTGTCTCACATTCTGTTTTTTAGATCACATATTTTTAGGAAACGTACAGTGGGTTAGACTGACACCAATACTTGACTGCTACTTATTCTGTGACTGAGAAGGGAAACGTAACATCGACCTCGTGAGTATTTAAACTCTGAACAGATGGCGATATAAATATAAAAAGCTGCTGGTGCAACACGCCCAACAAAATAACTAAATCAATGACGGAAGCTTTTACGTGGTCACTTCATCAATTAAAAATGGTAATCAACCCTTCTTCAGGTAACATCGTACTGTCTAAAAGAAAGTCAAACACGTTATGGAATGTAATTCTAGATAATTGTTTTCTGAAAGTAGCACTGGATGGTCACTGTCGAAACGTTTTTGATGATCGGAGAAATGAGTCTATATGATTCCTAAATCATATAGACTCATGAAGGCCGGTTTCCCGGTTTCCATGGCGTATATATTCCCCACCCGGACGGGACGCCGGTCCGTCACAGGATTGCTCATTTTGCAAGCTGAGTCGACTGGATCAATGTGAAATGGAATGTTTTTCTCAAGAACACAACGCGTCACCCGGTCCAGGAATCGAAACCACAATCTGACGATCAAGAGTCCAACACCCCTAACCATTAATCCACGCGCCTCCACAGCGATTGCATACTGTAAATCCGAAGTTAAGTAACAACAAACTTACAAGAATAATAATACAAAAATAAAAGCAACGAAAGTACAGACATGCGTAACAGCAAACTGGAAAATCACATATTGTGTTGAAAATTTTGACTGTCATTTGGATGTGCCGTGTATATACGCATATATGTGGACCTGAATATGATACCCTAATAATTGAAAGCGATAAAGCACACGTCAAAGGGAGCAAGAATACTTCATCAAAAATAATTATGCGAAGAAATGCGAAAAAAAAAGAAAAAAGCAGTCGTATATTATGGTTATAACTAAATACATTAGGCTGTACATAAACTCAGCACTTACGTCAGACAAAAATCCTGTGATAAGAGGAGTAATTTGCTTGATTACCTAATCTTATTGGAGAAGCAAACGACACTGCGGTGTATTGGAAATTTAGAATCTATTACCGTTTCTACGAAGATTTAACATTTATGAATTTCAATAGGGTTGAACCTTTGATTTGACATTGCCATAATAGAAGCTTTCTTCTTCTTTCTCGTCGCTCTTTATCGTCAGCTTTGAAATCATAGTGGCAACAGAAGAATAAATTACTATACCCTATGTCTGGTCTGATAGTTTATTCGCAGACAAAAGTTTGGGAGTTGGGTATTTCATACTAGAGGCGGACGAATATTTGCGCACGTATTTCTTCAGGCGGTGACAAACACTACTCTGGAAGCCATTACAAGGATAACAATAAAAGTAATGCAAACAACCACCACAAAAACATTCGCAAAAAGGACATTAACATAAGTAAGAACAATGTCCCCTTTCGCCAGCCCCCTAATCCGAGCTAATATTTTCGTCACCTAGCAAGCTTTTATGATGGTGTATGTAGAATGTCAATTGAGCTCAAAAACTGTACTGTAATTGTATAAAGGTGTGTCCCGCTTGTTTGAATTCTGAATCATCATCTCCAGCTTAGTGTCTGTCAGAGACTCCAGTTTATATCCAAAACTAAGAGTGGATAACCCGATTCTGTTCTTAATGGATGTTTGCAAGATATGTAAATTATGGAAAGTGGAACACATGTGTGTATATATATATATATATATATATATATATATATATAAATTAAATTTAGCGTATCTAAGAGATACCACCGTACTTGTATTAGCAGTCAAACTGTGACTCTAAGGCCACATTAAATGTTCATACAGCACCAGGATAAAAGACAAATGGACAAAATAAATTACCAAACAAAAAAAATTACTGGATAATTCCAGATCCCGGATTTCTGGCTCTGCATAAGAAATGCTCTCCCTTTATCAGTGGAATACACTCAGATGCTGGCCACCCGATAAGATCGGAATTTTTAAATAATGATCTTATCGTTATTTATATAAATATATATATATATATATTCTTTTATTTTTTTACTTGTTTCAGTCATTTGTCTGCGGGTATGCTGGAGCACCATGTTTAGTCGAACGAATCGACCTCAGGACTTATTCTTTGTAAGCCTAGTACTTATTCTATCGATCTCTTTTGTAGTACTACTAAGTTATGGGGACGTAAACATACCAACATCGGTTGTCAAGCGATGGTGTGTGACAAACGCAGACACGCATACATTTATATACATATATATATATATTCTGAATGAATCCTATTTGCGTCAATATGCACCTGCTTGCGACAATATAGCCTTTAACCTAATCAAGATATCCTTGACCTGAAGAGTAGCCGGCGGTATACACCTCACTTGGATTTTGCCACTTCTGAGGTTCCACTCGCTCATCGTATATATGTATATATATATATCTGTGTGTGTGTTTGTGTGTCTGTGTTTGTCCCCCATAGCATTGCTTGAAAACCGATGGTGGTGTGTTTACGTCCCCGTAACTTAGCGGTTCGTCAAAAGGGACCGATGGAATAAGTACTAGGCGTCCACAGAATAAGTCCTGGGGTCGATTTGTTCGATTAAAGGCGGTGCTCCAGCATGACCGCAGTCAAATGACTAAAACAACTAAAAGAGTAAGAGTAAAAGAGTATATATATATATATAAATGGCACCTGATTTAACCTCCACTTTGTAGTAGATGTCCTTTGTCTAAGAAGTAGAAGAAGAGCCTGCTTAATTTATCGCCTGATTCTTTCCATAACATATATGATCAATCGCAAACTTTTCTCTCACACAACAAAGTTATATTATTTATTTTATTTGCTACCAGATGAAGAAAACTAGACGTAAGCTTATATTGCACCCAACGCTAGACAGATACCTAATATTATTTACTTTCACTGCTCTCTATTCTGAATGCAGTTACCCAAGTTGCTTCCATTCCTGATACATCGTTATCTCTTTACACCTTTCCATTATTCACTCGTGGTTTTATTTGTATTACCGATTATTTCGGCATGACAGGCTTCATTTACTGATACAGGAATAAGAAGTGAACCATGCCCCGTTAGATTTATTTATTGTACAGCAAACAGTATGATAAGGATGGACATAATTCCCACCTGCTCTTTGGAACAACTTATTGCAAACCTAATCAGGCTAGAAGACAATTAAATGAATGTCCAAGGTGTATTCTTCAAACTTATTAAATGTTTATATTGGTTATATGAGCTTTAACACGTTTCCTGCCTTTTATTTTCTTTATACCTTCTCGTTTATCTTCTTCCTAATGTCAATGTGGTTCTCAGTAACGAAACATTTACTCATGGACATAAGCTCATAATACATACGTACATATGAATACGCACACATATAAACACATACGGTGATGTTCACGATCACACCTGCATACATTGTTGCACGTAAACACATTACAATCCTTACTGTGGATAGAAAATTATTGTTTAGCAGTGTTGTTTCTGATGTTATTATCCTCACAATTCGTAAATCTAAATATACAGTAAATCACCTAACCTTTTGTAAATAGATTGTCTCTTTCATCAAACTAAAACTCGCAAAACCTCGCTCATCTGGTATGTATCAATCGGGCATTGCGTGTTTACCATTTTTACTTGCTTATAAAATTCATTACTTTAATTTGTATACACAGCTATTATGTAGCGTCAGTTGAATAAAATCTGACACGTCTGTTGTAATAAATTATCTAGCTATTCTTGTGAAATAACTTACACCAATAGTGCTACTTATCAGCCACCACAAAAGTAAAAGGCCACTGGAATCCATCCATTACCCTCTAGCTCACCCACCCTTTCAAGAGTTTATTATGATTAATCTGTACAGCACACGATAATTTTACTTTGGATAGTTTCTTTACAGCATTATCAGCCAACTGGCGTTTTTAATGCATCATAATATTGTTTATGCTGCTCTTATAACCATTACTATCATTGCTACGCAGGAATTTTCGGCTTCTGTGAATAACTCCTTCCCTGACATCAGCTTTCCCCTTTTCCTCTTTTTATTTTGTTTTCTTTATTCTCTCCCTCTATTTCGTCAACTTAGTTTCTTCTTCATTAATTTTATTTGCTTTCATTTTTGCCTTCTTATTTCTTTATTTTACTTCATTGCTTGCTAGTTATTTTTTATTTATTTATTACGTTTCTAAGGTGTACTCATGAGAAAGTAGAAAGCATCTGCTTGGGTGGAAATGCAAATAAAAGGAACGGCTTAAGATAGAGGTGGTAATTAGTTTGAAATTCTAGAGACTAGAGCCCATTGAAGAATCGATAGAAGATATATACAAATATGTGTGGAATTTTAACGCAAAAGGTGGTTACACTTAATAACTCAACAAGAAGTCGACAATCACTATACATAGTATATACATATATACATACATATATACATAGATATAAACGCATACATCGTAAACACATGCGCACAATCGCATATACATACATAGTACACATACGTAGTACGCATACGTACGCATATAAAACGTAATAGAGCACAGATACACACATTTCTGTACTAATGTAACACATACACCGATTGTACAAGTGAGAATGTATCTGTATACACACAGAGATATGTACGCATCCAGCAATTCAAATAACCACAAACCCCAAGAGCTCTTTTGATTTAAACAAAGAGCCTTGCCACTTAGTGACCGGCTTGAATTCTGCAAAGGAAGAAACTTAAATATATCCCAGAGAAAGAAATCAATACGTGCATGCAAGCAACCGAGCACATACATGAATGCATGCACTCATGCATACATACATGTAAGCATACATGCATACATACATACATACATACATACATACATACATACATACATGTACACGCAAATACATTGAGAGAGTGGTGGAGAGGGGAGGCAGATGAATAGCAATAGGTTAATGAACATTATGGAATGGAAGGCTTGACTATTGGAAAGATGAATTTATTTGGATGGCATTAAGGTTGTGTAACTCTTGTTTTCCTTTGCTATTAATACAATTACATAATGATGGTTTAGATGCCATGAAAGCTAGGCTAGCAGATTAGATGCATTCAGATAGATAATATAGTGTATCGATTTCTTCTTAAAATCCTATGCTTAACTCTTCCTTTTATATCATGGAGAACTATTCCTTTCATTGCTCGAAAGTCGATAACTCATGTTCTAATAAGATAGTAGGGGTCTATTCAGAATAAACCACTGTTATTAATATTCTCTTCATTATCATTATACTTACAATAATAATTCTTTCAATTTTAGTCTTTGTCAGTGGCTTTATATTCAAGTGAATTCCCGTCAGAAAGACACCTTATTTTATCCGGTCATTCTGACCCTCACAATCGGTGTTTTATTATCAATTTGATCACTTTACTTTATATATAGTTACTAACTATAGTTGCTAACATGGTAATAGCATAATACGGCTTAAACCATCGTGAAACAAGTCTTCTAAATTGACTTCACTCAAAGGATCAAAAACTGTCTACTGACTTTGTTAGCAAAATCATTTAATTCGTTGGAAAAGCCATTCGTCGACTTAGGAATAATAAAGTTCACGATAGCTGTACTCGCACTCAGCAAATATATCTGATGATTGAAGTGCAAGTGAGAGGATTTCATACCGTCAGGAAAACAAACATTCGTTGGCGTTGCACTTGGTTAAACACAGACCAGTTTCCCCCGTTTACATGGTATAAATACATGGTCATTTTCTGCAAGAAATAATGCTTTTTAAAGATTAAAGTGTGCTAATATAGAATATATTTCATACTTGTTAAACTGATTGTTAACATATAACAAAATCGGTAAAACATTTTGTTCACGTATTTTATTTCTCGCAAATTTGTGATGTGATAAAAACAAAGATACCTAAACTGTGATATACATAAATAATTGTTTGGATTTTTTTTGCATATCAGTTGTAATCATTAATAGGTGTCTAGCCTACTGACTTTAGGAGAGTGGACGTTGAAGCTAATTTGAATAGTCAAGCGTTGCCAATTAACGAGACAGTCGTCAATTATACAGTATTGCCAATATTTACTGCGTTAAGCTTCTCCAACCGTGGTTCTTATTTGTAGCTGAAAATAATGACGAAGTATATTGATCGCGTAGCGCAGCTACTGTAACGGAAACCTCTAACCTTCAATAAGTAGGCCAATGCTCAATCGATTCGGCCAGATGCGACTCTAGAAAATGATATATTGACGTAAAAGATTCATGTCATTTAGACTCATTATAATTCAATACAATAGAGCTTAATTTCTATACTTCAGGCAAGAGAAGGATACAAAAATAACTAATTCTAAGTTAGACACGAAGCATTCTTTGTAAAAGAAACAGATAAACAAGAACCAAATACGATAAAAGCAAATTCTTTGCAGGATATATAGTAACGGAAATGAGATCATCCCAATAGTTGAAAGTTAACAAATCAATAACAATAGTATGTACTGTTCTTAGACAAATATAGATAACAAAGAAAAAGATGTAATAAAAACAAAGGTAAGAAAACAACACTGAAGTAAACATACACACATATATTACACACTCACACACATACACGTATACACAACGTGCACACACATACAAGAGACATGATCCAAAGAAAGAAACGCCTGGCTGGTCAGTAATGCTGCTAGAAATAGTTCTCAAACCTAATAGCCTACTGTACGAAATAAAGAGCGCATTAAAGAGAGAAACATTCTGTATAACATGAGAATTGGAACGCCTTTGAATATGTGTGCCATTGATTTATTTGACCGTTGTTAAATTACCACTATTACCATCATCATCATCATCATCGACGGATAAGAGTCACCGTTACAAGGTGAGGAGACTAGTAAAAAAACATACTCTTGAATGTTGAAGTCGTCCCTGGAAGAATTAATGTACATGCATAATAGAAGCCGTTTTATTTTCAAGTTAATTGTTTTGACTGAGAACAATGGACGCTCTGGTCAATAGTGTCTCCAACCACCAGATATTTATTCTGTCAAATTATGCTTATGATGAAAATGATTTAAGAAGTGAATTCTCAAGAGTTACGTTTACGTGGTTGTAAAATGTTGATGTTTAGTTACTGATTAATTGAAATCGAGCAAAAACGTTCAAGAGAAGATATACCAGCCATGACAATCCAGGGTTTTGTAGTATTTAGGATTAAGTAATCTAATGTAATAGTTTTTTTTAAAGATGGTGACGTATCATGTAAGAGAGGTTTAGCTGTTGTTTCTTACTGGGTGAATTGCTACGTGGCGGCTCCCACGTTAGCTGGTGAATGCAAGTATATATCAAAGAGAAGGAAGGTTTAACACTGTTAAACGCGCCAGTAAGGTAAAATTGAATGTCTCTGTTGGCTTGAATATGGAGTTTAGGATTTTCAATTGACCAAAGTAGAGACGGTTAACTGCTCGTTCGTCCTGCCAGAACTAGCAGGCAGCTAAATGTCCATCAAATCACAGCGTTACGTCTATAGAACGAGGGGTTCTTTCGATAAAGTAGTCATAGATATGCTGAAAGAGGAAAATAAAACACGGTGGTCATAACTGGTAAACTTCTGGCATTGGATCAACAAGCTATTAACTATTTCTATAATGGCAATAACCTTGGAAACGTTATAGGAATAAATGAACACTGAACAAAGAGCAATAGATCTTTCAGAAAGGGACCGATTCTGAGAAACAAAGCAAAGTTTAATTTCATAGATGTAGGATTCCTCATATTGGCTTCTAAGTTTCACGTTTTGTTATTTAAAAACATTATATTATTTTTGTAGTATGTATATTAGTTGTATGTATATTACTTGTAACAAATTTTGGAAATTGGGGTCAAATGCATTAATTAAATGTCCCGTGGTAGATGAAAATTTCGATTTATTTTTGTATTTGAATTTTTATAATAAATCATGACAATGACAAAATTTCTGCACATTGGCTCTTATATATATATGCACGTAAATCACTATCAGTTAATAGTTTCGAAAGAGTAAAACAAGAGAACTTCTTTTTTTAAACCATTATCTATTTTTTTTTTATTTTGTTTTTGTTTTTGTTGGAACCGTGAACATTTCTTTCAAAGAGTTTGCTTTAATATTCATACTCTGAAATGGATTTCAAAAATTATATCTTCTAAAGTGCTCTTGACTTAAGAAATAAAACAAAATAAAAAAAAAATAATTATAGAAAGATACAACACACACACAAACACACACACACAAAACAACTAAAGAGACAAACAGCCGTCAACTAATAAACTATATGCAAATATATTCATGGTTTCCATTAACATCTAGAATAGTCAGAGATAACTTTTTCCGGGGGAATATTTACAAAACGTGTAATTTTAGTGCGATAAAATTTAATGTGGTTTCCGCAAACATATACAATAACCACATAATACCTACGCATTTTGAACGCACTTATGTATGTACGCATATATCTAGGCAATATGTATGTATGTATATTCATATATACATATATATATATATATATATGTGTGTATGTGTGTATGTGTGTGTGTGTGTGTGTGTGTGTTTATGCTGACACAAACATTGATTAAAGTGGGAGATAAAATTCCTCCGGTGAAGAGATTTAATGGTAAAGGCTTATTACGTTCATGCACATTCATACAAACTCACATTCATATTCAATAGAGGAATGTAAACATTCAAAAATGAAATACACTTTTACACACATAAGCCTACGTCGTTTGACCATTACCGAAGTTAACATTGCTATACTTTGAAGACGGATACGTTACGCACACATATATATGTATATATATATGTGTATATGTATATATGTATGTATATATATGTATATATATATATATATATGTATATATATATATATATATATATATATATATATATATATATATATATATATATATATATATATATATACATATATGTATGTATGAATGTTTTCTATATTTATATATAAATGTACACACGCTCACACACACATATAAGGATATATAATACGTAAATACAAATATTTACTTCCATTATCTGTTATCTATTCCTGTCAGCATTCGTCGTTAGTAGTTTTTTATTTAAAATGTTTTTGTTGTTGTTGTTTTTTTCTTGTCTTGCACAGCCTTGTTGAAATCACTATAATAGAATTAATTTTAAGACTCGTAAAAATTTCTTTTGGACCAGAAATAGTAAAATAGCAACGAAACGATAACGCGTTGGTGATATTGATAATAGTCAATGATAAAAAAGGGAAACTACCGGCACTACTACTACTACTACTACTACTACTACTACTACTACTACTACTACTACTACTACTACTACTACTACCACCACCACCACCACCACCACCACCACCACCACTACTACTACTACTACTACTACTACCACCACCACCACCACCACCACCACCACCACCGAAAGTATCTGCTTCTCATCAGTACAGACCGTTGGTTATATACAATTTTACAGGATCGCACACTAGTTGTACGCTACAAGAGTAGAGCACGTGTATACGGTTCTGCCAAATTATACCTATGGTAAGATTCACAAGTCCTCCTTTTTGCGCGCTAAATCCCGAAGTATCTCCGCAGAAAAATATTTCTGCATCGTATATACCGATGAGAATTTGGTTATTGTTAATTAAATTAAACAATAGGATAAAAAATTGGATATTAATTAATATCAATTTAATACCAGGGAACAAGCACATTAAAAGAATCAGGGAGAATATCTGAGTTCTCAAATGATTATTGTATATGTATCTATAAAAATATATATAAGGGAGGCTACTAGGTGGACTGGCGTCCTTCCAGCTGGGTGTGGGGGGGGGACACATACGCCACAGAAACCTGGAAACCGGGCTCATGAGCCTGGCTAGGCTTTAAAAGGGCTCATAAAAATTAAAAAAATAATAAACATTACCGTCTTTATTAAAAGGACTCATCGTATACGGTGGTCCTTTACATATAAAAGCCAAAGGTAGAAATAGGTTTGCTTGGGGCCAACACTGCTACCCATGAAAAAAATCAGAATTACAGAGGCATCGATGAAACCAAAGAAGGTTTTAAAAGACAGCAGAGAGTCGAGAAAAGTGAAGGAAAATAATCGGGCGCCTGTTGGTGATAGTGAGGACAAAAGCTTAAGTAAAATGATGTAAGTATACACATAAAGAAAAGCGGTGGTAGTCACGATTGGGAAGCCCTTGATTAGAGGACTATTGTACCGAAGTTGACATACATTTGTCGCAAAGTGAGATTAAATTTCAGTGACAGGAGAAATGCTCATAGGTATAAACCAGTGTTTCTCAAAGAAGATATGGAAAATGTAAAGGCAGTGATCATTAGGGAGTCATTGAAATTAAATGGAGATGTGACAGAAAATGATTTAGTTAGTGGCACAATATCAATATTACAAGATGGAAAAGGAGTCACTGAACGACAACTGTTGAAACACAATGGTATAACCACAGGATCATGACAATGAGACATAAACCATGATCTCGTTATGGTAGGAAGCTATCGAAGCCACTCTAGAACTGCACCAAGCTCCATTCCGCTTCATTTCAGTACACGCCGGTACATTATTTTATAAAGCTAAAACCTACACAATCATAAACACTTTATTCCTATCTTTCTCCAGCAGAGTACATCTGCACTGCTTACACACACAGACACACACAGACACAGACACAGACACAGACACACACACGAAAGCACGCACACTACATATACACACATATACATACATATATATATATATATATATATATACATATATATATATATCAATATCAAATTACTTCCTTATTAATCATTCATTATATCTTTTGTTGACCTCTATATGTTGTTGACTTCTATTTAGCTCTGAGCTAGGTGTAGTCACTATTGAAAGATGATAATTTTCAGTCTGATCAATTTTCATATATCATACTATCTATTAATTTGGTGCTCTGCTGCCCTTCTCGTTTTTTTTTTTTAATATTTTTTTTACTATTTCCATTCTTCATCGAAAGACAACGATTCTGCTTCTATTATTTTCAGTTGTTTTCATACTACTTTTTCCTTCCATTCGAGTAATATTTTATTTTTGCATTTTATTTTTACCGTCTTTCTAATTTACATTTATGTGTGTTAATGGAATTTATGTTGTGGAAAGAATCATTGATGCGCCTTGCACCTCCTCCGCAAAATATTTTACACTTTTGATGAACGTTTGAAACGTGAAAATATTATTACTGATATGTGTGTGTGTGTGTGTGTGTGTGTGTGTGTGTGTGTGTGTGTGTGTGTGTGTGTGTGTGTGTGTCTGAGTGTAATTTTCTATGCGTACTTGATTTGAATTGGAATTTTGTTGGTGTTTCCAAACATTTAACGATTACGTCGATAAAAAACGATACTCTTCATTGCTGTGAAAGAAGTATATGTCTCGGTCTCTACCTTTCTGATTCTGTCTGTCTGTCTGTCTGTCTGTCTGATTCTCTATATGTCTCTCTGTTTATTTGTTCGTGTTCCTTTCTGCTGAAGAGCGCAGGCTCGAAACGTAAATGACTTTCTCACCTTACCCAGCGTTAAACTAATACACCTGTTTGTTGTTTACACACCTGTCCTCGTCTTTTGTTCTCTTGTAAATTCCAACTATATATATATATATATATATGTGTGTGTATGTGTATGTGTATGTGTCTATACTTATATATATACACACACTTATATATATACACAAACATATAACGTCTATCTATCTATCTATCTATCTATCTATCTATCTATCTATCTATCTATCTATCTATCTATCTATCTATCTGTTAAATAGAAGTTATTTGGAAACAAGGTCATGAAGAACAACGGAACAATTTCAGATGGAGGTGCTGGGGAATCAATATTGTGAGTTGCGTAAAACTCATCAGGGGCTCTAGCGAGTGTGATGGGTGTTCGAGTCGCTACTATCACTCGTACAAGAGGCACAAGGGATACATTCTGACAGCCAAGGTCAAGGAGAACCGCTTGACAATCGGAAGGAGCTCTTGAACAAGCTGGGGCATCCTGTTTAGCCAGGGATGATCTGGTTCTTCTCACACGAAAAGAAGTTCTGCTTGGACTAATTCCTCAAGGCACAAAACAACAGGGGACTTGCCTACAATCCATGTGATGTCCCGCGTATCAGGAAAACCAAGTTTCCCAAAGTGTGATAGTCTTCGAGTGTGTTTCCAATGAGAGTGACGTCATGTCGCCACACGTCTATGAAAAGAGACTTAGACTCAATTCAGACGGTTATGTGAAACGGCTGGAGTCTGTGATCAAATCCTGATTCGACTCTTTGCCATATCTCAAGAGTCAGAAGTGGTTATTGGTGAATTTCTACAATTTCACTAGTCTCAGTTTCTAGCCTCCTAACTGCCACGATTGTAATCCCATGGATTATAGTGAAAGTGCGGTTGAGAAAAACGTCAGTCGCTCTGCCTGCAACACAGAGGCCAGGCTGGGGGCCATGATGAAAGTTGTATTTTAATCGAGAGCAAATGTATTGCAATTTTAGTCAGCATGTTTAATGAAAAGATTAAATTGCCCAAATATATGAACAATCATGTGAGAAGAAAGCTAGAAAGTGCGCAATGCTAACAATTGGTTAAAATTTCGCAAAATTCTTTTCTCCAACCCTCTTATCTAGATCTGCTTATCCTATCCACCAGAAGCTACAGAAAAGGCGGCGAGCTAGCAGAAACGCTAGCATGCCGGGCGAAATGCTTAGCGGTATTTCTTCTGTCTTTACGTTCTGAGTTCAAATTCCGCCGAGGTCGACTTTGCCTTTCATCCTTTCGGAGTCGATAAATTAAGTACCAGTTACGCACTGGGGTTGATGTAATCAACTTAATCCCTTTGTCTGTCCTTGTTTGTCTCCTCTATGTTTAGCCCATTGTGGGCAATAAAGAAAAAAGAAATAAGAAGCTACAGAAATGTATTCAAAGCGTTAAAAATTATTCTTTTGAAATACATCAGTGGCGCATTATGTCTATGCGTGTGTGCAAGCTTCATGTTTCTTCTGGTTCGTGCGTAGCTGTAATCAGCTGTGTGTGTATGTATTTGTATGTTCGTGCATGTTTGTATGTACGACGCGAGCGCCTGTGTGCGTGTTTGCGTGCGCGACTTGTAAATGATGTAGCAACGTAAATAGCGCGGAATATGAGCACACACGATACGAGCTATTAAATAATTTACAGTTGACCTTTACCTGCGCTGACCGGATCCCTTCAGCGAAAAATTTTTAACTGAAGCCACAGGCAACACACTATATGTTTGTAATGAGGCAATTACATATATATGAAGCAATGCCCCCTTCATAGCTGTGCATGTAATATAACATTAGTCATCAACGGGGAATTGCTAAACAATTTCAGACTTCCTGAAAATTATTACAAAAAAAAAAAAAACGAACAAACGAAACAAAACAAAAACATGATGGATGTTCAGCGTGATATAATATTTTGTTAACCATGTAGACGAGTAAAACAGCTACAATGTCTAAAAACGAGGAACTAAAAATAAAAGTGAACGAAAATATAACTAAACTAATATTTAAAAAAACGTAAAGGAACAAATGAATACATTTAGTACAATCAATTTCCCATTCCAGTGAGTTGCCAAGAGATATATGCTTTTTAAGTAACATTTCTCTGATAACATTGATTTCGTCATTAGGCAGACAGCCAATGTTTGTGCTGAGAGGTGGGTCGGTGCAGCCGGCTGGATCGATTCTGGTATATATAACTGTGTTATTTTTTCCTCAAATGTTAAGGGGATTAAAGGGAAGGGATTTCTTGTGAGATTTGAACCAAGAAATGGCATAAATAAAGAATATGATAATTTTTTGAATGATTAAACTCATGTTTCTCTATTGAAAATGTCTTTCTTTAGTATTTTAATCAACACTATGGTTCAATCAGTTTGATCCTTTCTCAACATCAATTACTTATTCACGGATAGGTAAATCGATTACAGAAAAGTTCGAGTCAGAAACCAATATTTCGAAATTTAGAGCAATAAGGTGCTTATAGACTTCGTCGCAGGAGCATGTACAAGGGTAAAAGTCAGAACAGGTAACATTGGTGTGGGTTAAGATCGGCACCAATGTGTATTTCAAGTAAGTTTAGCTCCTCTGAATCGGCCGAGAAGCATTTGACATTTCAGATTAAAATCCTTCCTCACAGCACTAATTACGTGGTCACGTCTTTGAAGGAGTTTGTGCGAAACGACTAACGGTTTCACTCCTCAGATAACTAAACTTATTGACATCTATCGAACATTTTTAGATTTTGTTTACAATTAATTTTATACTTAACTTATTTCCTAGGTCACATTAATCTTATTAACACTTCAGCTCAGGCATGCACAGTATGAACACCGGAAGTATATCATCATGTACACCAACTGCCTTCTTTACTAATATAATGTAAGTAAAATCCAAAAATATTTGATAGATGTTAATAAGTTTAGTTACTTTCTAATCGATTAAAAGCTAAATTCCTGCCGCATGCACTGATGTACCTATTGGTGTCAGTGTTCGCTTATTTTCATATGTCTATCAATGCAATTGTCTCTCTATGGTCAGTCATATGTATTTATATGAGTTGGAATGCAGTCAATGTGTTATCATACATATGTTTAGTGCAACACATCTAGTTTTGAATGTATGGGCTTAGTTCCGGATACAGTGCTCTGTATGCCATTAGGATAATTCCTCTCTAAATATGTATACGTTTGAATCTATATAACAGTAGAAACAACATCTACATCTATAAGGCGGCGAGCTGGCAGAAACGTTAGCACACCGGGCGAAATGCTTAGCAGTATTTCGTCTGCCGTTGCGCTCTGAGTTCAAATTCCGCCGAGGTCGACTTTGCCTTTTTTCCTTTCGGGGTCCATTAAATAAGTACCAGTTACGCCCAGGGAACTTGTAATCGACTTTATCCGTTTATTTCTCCTTTTTTGTCCCCTCTGTGTGTAGCCCCTTGTGAACAGTAAAGAAATAAGAAACAACATCTACGTCTGTTCAAAACCTTCTCTTGTATGACATCAAGAAATACGATGCAAAATATTCTTTGCAACGTGGTTTCTGTATATGTCACCTTAGTTCCGTGCACTAATACAATGTGATATATATAGTTACACAAAAGAGGATAGACACCAACGGTCTTCCCTTGAAGCATCCCCAAATACTCTGTCAACAACTGTAATCAATCCAAAACAACTCTCAAGAACTATAACAACTTCTCAACAATTTCCTGCGACTCCACGAACTCACGAACGACACCGTTCGATTTCAGGCGAATTGTTATCTCTCGCTCTCAGTCAAACGCGCTGCTACTTATACGAGTTCGGATAGTCCATTCTCACAGGGGGTGTCATGATTCTCACCATAACACTATTGCAGCCAAATATAGAGGAAAGTGACACGTAACTGAAGCACTATAACGGTTTGTCTCCTCAGAGGTAAATATCTCAAAAAAGCTTTGGGTGCTTGACCGATAGCATCATTGGCATCACATCAGAGAGCTACATGGAACTGCTAAAGAGCTCCACAAGTGTTGGCTCTTTGTGTGTATACTTACACCATAAACTCAACACCGAACATTGTGCTCTTTCCAAAATACATATATAAATATACACATACGCACACATATATACATATCTAAATGCATACATATGTAAGGATCGTGCGATGGCTCTCTAGTAAATCACACAGTCGATACAATAAATATAAATTGAATAGTACATATAAGTGCCAGAGGGAAAAAGGAGACAACCGCGTAGAATGATTAAGAGAAGAGTTATTGGTATCTTA